>NW_017277851.1:226289-312631 GCF_001594065.2 Cyphomyrmex costatus | reverse complement strand
GAGAGAGAGAGAGAGAGAGAGAGAGAGAGAGAGAGAGAGAGAGAGAGAGAGAGAGAGAGAGCCTAGATTCTGTTTTTACAATGCCAATCAATGAAAATAGTATAAAAATATTAAACAATGAGTACGTAGGTAACTAAAAGGATATTTCAAGATACATTTCTTCATAAATAAGAGAGTCAAAATCGATGATCGTTTTTTATGACCAGGCTAGCTTCATCGGTTGAATGAAAGGAGAAGGGATTACTGACCAGCACAGAGCACAGCTGTGCCACGGGAACTCGAAGGTCGGGGGAACACAGACTCTTGGGAAATGATTCCACTTTGCAAGGGGCAAATGGAAATGACCCTGGGACAGCTTCTGGACCGTAGCTCTCTAGGGTTGTTCTTGGTCAGACCCGATGACGATTGCGAAGGGCAGAATAATGAAACTATCCTAAGAGGAGATTCTGTTTCTCAAGTAGCTAACCTGCTTCTGCGGTTGATATTTTCATGTGTAATGACACAATTTTTTAGATTATTATAAATGCATTAAAATTAAATCGATAACCTTTGTGTATATACATACATATATATATATATATATAATTTATCTTTTATAATTAGTATATAATATGTATACAGATATCAGTATACATCAATAGATATTTGTCTCTAATATTTGACTGAGATAGGATTCTGTGGATCAATCACCCACAAATCCGAAAACAATTTGATTCGAGAAACGAATATAGGCCTTGGACAAAAGTGGAAGAGGCCTGTAGACGTCCTATGCTCCACATGAGGAGATAAAAGGAGTCATCATGTATAGATATAAATTCTTATTTATTTATACGTGAGCGTTGCAATAAAACTGAAAAGTTTGCAATTTTTACGAGAGTCTGCGATAATTTTGCATACAAATTTCCATAAGCATGAGTACGTAAGAGTAAACAAATCAACATTTTTTTATTTGTTACTGTTTACATCATTGCTTTACTGCGTTTTCTACTGTAATTAGTCGATTCGTTTACTGCTTACATTTTTCTATAAACCATGGCTCTTATAAAGCATATATTTAGTAATAATTTTTCATGAAAATGAAAGACTTCGTGTAATCACGCTAATCGGAGATTGCTTGGAAACAGTGAGAAAGTTAGAAGGATGAAAGTGACGGAGCAAGCGGAACACTCACCCTTCGGACAACGAGTCATCTCGCGACTAACGGACCCTCGTCGTTTCCTCGTACTTGCACCCGACAAGATATTACTTGATAGGTACAAGACATTTTCATCATACATCATCCAAGACAAACGTCTTACTTAGGACATCTGTTGTCTTCAAGATTTAGTAGGAAATGTCTACGCGCCATTAAAATTAGTAAAAATAAATCTAGATATTTAGTAATGACAATAAAATCAATAAAAATTTAAAAATGAGAATAAGCCATTTACAGTCAAACTGTATATTGAACGCTTCTATTATAATTTTCGTGTGAATTTATATACTACGTATGTAGATCCCTAAATGCGCGCCGAAATTTTTTCAGATTTCATAACACAAACTAATGAAATACCTCAGTGGTATTACGAGTTAAATTAAAAATTTTTTTATGCTCATTGCATCTTGGATTTACATACGTAGTATATAAATTCACACGAAAATTATAGGTAATAGAGGTGTTCAATGTCCAGCTTGACTGTGAATGGCTTATTCTCATCGGTATTTGAAATTTCACGGTCTAAATAAAAATTGATTAAAAATTAATAAGAAAAAAATATTTATTATATGTGCATACAATTGCGATGATACTATCGTATATTCAATAATATAATTTCGAAGAACTTGTGCTATATTCAGTCTCGCTTTAGTTATGAAAATGATTTAGGACAGAGATCTTCATTAGAACGCGGTTTGTCCCATAGATATTCGGCAAAGAGATCCTTTAATTACGCTAAGTAACGTCTCCCACAGGCGTCGCGTCGCGGAAGACTGAACCGGTCATAATATTTAATCACTACTCGTTTCTTCTCCCTCGGAAGGCAGTTTCTGTAAGAACTCTCATTGCAAACGGGAAATATATCGTCCAAATTGTTGAAATTATAATCGCAATATCGTACCGCAAATTATATGGATAAAAGTATTTTGTTATTTTCTACCATTGTCCAGATAAGAAATCAACGATGACGAGAAAAAAAATATATAATAAACTTGATAGTTGACAAACCGTAAAAAATTCGACAAGATTAAATTTGACAACATTTTCGCATCACCTTGAATACTTCGAACCCTTCCGATCTTAAAGATTACGAAACAAACAAGAGCGCGAAGCTGGCAAATGGGGTGACTATGTCGCATCGGGTTTGTGCTATACCCCTTCGCGATTGTTTCATGAAGGAAAGCAATCGTTCAACTGTAGTCACGATTCTACGTATTATATTTATATATAAAACAAATTTATGAAACAAAAAAATAAATAGAGAAAAAAATCTAAATTTTCTTCAACGTGTTATATAAGCAAGTAATTATCATAATTTAAGAGCAACATATAGACAAGAATCTTTTGCTTGATATCTAATTAAATATCTGGAGCATATGGGACGTTGAAGGAAAAAAATATCTGCGATCTTTTATTCGCGAAGAGCGACGATATCACCCTATCACGGCTTTTCTTTTTCTCTCTTCCGTAACTCACTATGATCTCATCCTCCCGTCAAAAAGGGGGTTAGCTAGGAACGCAGTAGGGCGGCATTTCATTTTTTGACACCCGGTGTATTTGATTCCACCCTTGTAATAAACCCCAGGGGTTGCCACCAGTGGGTCTCCCCTCTCTCTCCCTACATGTCATATCGACACCTCACCCCGAGGGTAGGTGACTGCTAGGTAATTTGCTTTCTTATTTTCTCCGTTACGGAGCTCCTGCCGTGTTCCCTTTTCTTTCTCTTTCTCTCTCTCTCCTCTTTCTTCCACTTTCTTTCTCTCTTCCTTGGCTTTCACCATTCTCGAATGGGGGTGTGGGTGTGTATGTATGTGCTCGTCGCGTTGCTACCCTTGCTTAAGAACCCGATTTCTCGCACCCCGCGGACTCCTGCTTCGCCAATTTTCCTCTCGATGCAGACAGCTGATGCCTACAGAAAGCGCGAGAATTAAATCACGGCGCAACTGACCCGAAAGGATTCTTTCCTTAAAATAAATTCTTTGAAAATCCTTACACGAAAGAATTCTTGTACGAATACTTTGACTGTATTTTCTGCAACTTGTCTAAGCAAACGTAAGATACGCGTAAGTTTTGTAGTAAAATATAAGATGAGAAAAAAAACGACATTTAAAAAGTAACTATTCTATATTCAATAATCTAAATTTGAATTCATTATATCATTCCTTCAAAAATTTGGAGACAATCGTTTTACAAGTACTATTATCTTGCGAGAACGGTACTATAAAAAATGTAGTAATATAAAAAAAAGGATTAAATGTGTTTTATCGAGTGTTTCATCGTGATGTATCTCGTCATGGAGACAATGTCCGATAGTGTGAAAGACTGATGAGAAGCCCCAGTACCGATTACTCGTTTCATTGCTAATCCGATTTTAGCTACCTCCAGACCGAAAACTCCTTAACGCTACTCCGTTGGTTTCTCTCGATAATCTTGTTACCTCCATTAGACAGACTTAAGAGCCTCGCATCGTTTGCATGTAGAAAACGTTACCCGAATGAGAAAGTCGTAACCATGACAATTCTACGAACGGATCACGTTTTACCAAATGTGGTCGGTTCGATTTTGGAATCGACGGATCGCTTTAAAAATACAAAAGTGCAACCTCGAAAAATGCTCACGAGACTATTAAAAACTTGTCGCAAGCGTAGCAGCTAGTAGATACAACCCTTTAAGTCAGACGAGCCGAGGCATCCGCCGACTCCTCCGCGACAACCGTGCGGCGGTGTGAGTGGGTGGAGAGGTGGAGTGCGCCTCGCAGGGGACAAAACTCACCCTAAGAAGCTTCTAAGAACGCCAAGGCGATGGTGACGCTCTGGTGGGGAATAAAAGTACCCGCATGCGCAAACTCCTGAAAAACTGCGGCCCGCCTCCGGCGCCGCCTCTATCGTCTCCAACATCCTTCGGTACCCCCTCGAGCCCCTGGCCCATCGAGGGCCCTGAGATGTCTTCTTCCACCTCCGCACCCCTTCGCCCCTCATAAGACGTCGTCCGGAACGACTCGCGGCCTTTTTCGAGAATTGCCCCCCGGGTAACATGTGCTAACCGTGTGTGATTACCTGCGCTCTACAACGCGAACGCACCGCGCGCTATTCGCACTCTCCCCCCTCCCCCTCCCTGCCTCGTCAGATCGCCCCGCTATCACCGCTTTATCGCCCTCTCGTCGATAAACCTTTTTTCTACCCCCGAAAATCAAAGTGCCGTTGCAGCGAGAAAGGTCGTGACTAACGGGCCGGTAAACGGGTGCATATTGCGTGGAGAATCACTAGAAAGTGATCCGGTCGAACTCACGGTATAGTTTTTCGCGAGCGAACCCATCAGTGACCGTGGTTAAACATCAGTGTTGTGGGGATACGATAATTTATTCAGAAAAAAGAAGAGATTTTGTGTACGTGAGAGAAATGTTTCAATACTTCACATACTTTTGATGCCAGCAATGTCAATCCATCGCAAATTTATATATAATATTTGACAGTTTTAAATAATTTTTAAATCGCACCGTAAAATTGTAAACTAAAAATGAAGGTAATTTAAAAGAAAAAAAACATGTCAAACATAAGGTTCACTTATTGTTCAAATGTTATGCTTAAATTGTTCTCCGAAGCAATAGCATGTTTTTTTTTTAACTACGATCATTCATCGAAATCATCTCGCGAATTTTGGTTAAACCGATTATCTATTAACGTAACTTTTTACTGGTTCTTTTTTTTAACAATGCATAAGCTCCAATTATTCCTTGCTAGGCAACACGTCATCGACAAATCCTGCCGATCTAATTGGTCACCAGCAGATAATTGTCCGGCATCGATAATTGGTCCAATTAATATGAACGGAAAAGTGCGTCGATAATCGTCGCACATTCATCGATTCACCGATTATGTGAACCGTGTCGTATGCGGGTTATAGAATATCGTTACCGTCGAAAGGACATCGGCGAAAAAAATAGCTGAAACGCAAACAGAAACCAATCGTTTTGGCTGCACGTGGTAGTGAAGTTATTGAGTTTTTATTTTGTTGCTGTTCACATCGTATGATTACAATGCTCGTCAACAGATATTGAAAGACTATTAGATTTTAAGCGCATATATATAAAATAAAATAAATATAATACTATATAAATTTTTCGTATAAAGACATAATAGTTCATAAAAATTTCGCTATCCAGGATATAAAAGATATTGAATTAATACTTTTAATAGCTCTCTTTTTTTTAAACAGCAAAAAGTTATATATTTTAAAAGCAATTTAATATTGCGGCGTGCGTATAATTTCTAAATGACTTTTTTTTTTATAACAAAGAGTTCAGTCGCTTACGAAATCCAAATATCGCATGTTATGTTCGATCTTTTAACACTATTTGTCTGCCAACGGTTAAATTGCCCTAGAGTTTTCTTGGCATACCAATCACATTCTTTCTCACTACATTTTCTCCCTAACTCGTTTTTTCAATGAGACAAAAATTTAAAACTGTCACACAATTCTGAAATATTTTTTGACATCCTCTAAGGAGAAAATATTTCCAATGTCTTTTTTAATTTAGCAGTAGGACACATACAAAGAGTAATAGTAACAACTCGTTTTTATTTCCATATTTAGATTGATATTAAGCTATAATACAGTTACAATGTTTTTCACAATGATGTTATACATATATATTTTTTTAGTTTTGTGTTACGTATAGTAATTTACATAGAAAGAACAATTTCTCACTAAAAAAAATCCACGTAATTTTACATGGAAATTACATGTTTGTGACTGAAAAATTACCTAAACATTGTATAACTAGAAATTTAAATTTTCAAGTAATATTTAAGTAATTTTCCAGTCATAAACATGTAATTTTCAGATAAAACTACATGGCTTCTTTTTAGTGTGTGAGATTTCCAAAAATTTAACTAAATACAAATTTAAAAATACTTTAATTGAACCATTAAAAAAGTTACGTAAAATCTCAAACATGATGAGTAATACTGCAAAAAGCTTTGACGTTATAACAACCAGTTTGAGCGTCCTACAGAATTATCTAATAAAGTTTATTGTTTGTAGATTTGCATTTACCTAAATTTTTAGATATTTCAGCAAAACCGTTCTTCTACGTAAAAATAAACAAAATTAACTCAAAGTGTAAATACAAAAAGAGACGCTTTTAATTTATTTGTGAAACTCATACATTTGTAATACTTGGAAAAGAGTCTGTGTTATTATCAATGTCATTCTCAGAAATAATAAAATACAAACACCAAGATCCGGAATACTGGCGAATGTAATTGAAAGCAGGGGAGACATTATTGCACAATGAAAGAACCTATGCGTAACGAAATGCATCTCGGAAGGTCTGCATTTAGGGACGCGGAGGCGTCGCATTGTTCCTCGTAGGGGCGCGGGATTATATAGGGGGCTCGTCTCGTTTAGGGGTTCTCGGCTTGGTACAGATACGTCATGATCGATAGTCTCGTGTTGTCTCTCGAAAGAGTGACGTGTTACAATTCCCGCGTCGCGTTTTTCGTTTTATTCGGTAATACAATCCGTCCCTCAAATTCCGTCGGCCGTCTCTTATATAACACAATTATTTTCATATAAGATCGATGAATGATAATGAAATTAAACGTGTAACTGTTGTTATGAAATTAATAGTAATATAATAAAAAAATGAAAAAATAAAAACTATGTTACGTTATTATAATTTTCATAAAGACGTGATTTGCATTGTGTTGATATCTTTACCATAATGAGTCGTGTTATATATTAAATTGCGTAGGCGATAAAAAAAACATTTTATAATAACTCTTGTGTCGTATTTCTTTATTTGGTCTGTTGAATCTGGAGACGACTACTTGTGCGTAAGAATGTATCCTTCTCTTTCTTTCACCCTGACTGCATCTTCGTTTCGACTCAGTTCTTGGCCCACACTCTCCGAGAACCCCCAAGCGTCGCGCAACCCCCGTATTCCTCGGTGCTAAACGCAACTACACAAGGGGCCTTTCTGCAGTCTTTGTTTTCCCTTTCTTCCCAGTGTCGTTTCGCAGTCTCGCGCGGGGTGGTCGTTGAACGACGGAAGCAGGAAGAAATCAACCGAGAAGGGCAAAAAGCCGGCTGACAGACAAGAGAGATCGCGCGGGAGAATCATCAAAAATATTTTCTACGTCTGACGAATGGAAATCTTCAAATATGCAAAATTGATTAATAGTCCCTATTTTATATTTACAAAAAACTGCGTAAACAAATTACTTTAATAAAGCAGAAGAAAGAAACTACATTTCTTTCTTTTTCCAAATATTATTACAACATATTATATAATATCTGGTAAAAATATTATTTTATATTAATTTAATCATTATGCGTAAATAAGTGACCGGACCTAATTTGTGATCATTGAAAAAATTTAAATAGTGACGCTAAAAGTGAAACATCATGGTGTTCAAAGTGAAACTTTTACAACATTTCATAGATAACAGGTAAAATTGTCACAATAAAGAATTCGTGATACGTTTTACATAGCATACGTATAGGTGAAAAAATTTTTTTCAAATGCTATTATATCGTTGAATGGCAAAGAGAAATCATTTGCTGCGTAGTGGTATGGTGTACCACGTATCTGCATTCAACAAGACCGTTGCTTATCCGTGCCCCACATAGATGACTTACGACTGTGTACGGTTGAAATCATTGATTAGAGTGTCAATTTAGGACCGCAATCATGTGGTGCGGTGATACGAGGCGCCGAGATTCATCTACGGAAATTTATCTCCCCCTGAACATCCCGCGGGCGCTCCGTCGTTCGATGCAACAACGACGGAGTCGAGAAGACAGCGCGAGGTTTGTGTAGTTCGCGAATCATCATCGGCGGGAGTATCGTCAGGAACGCGGCGGTAGTCCTGCGGGAGGTTGTGCGCGCAGCGGTGAAGGGACAAAGAGAGAAAAAGGGAGCCGGAGTTTCAGAGAGAGAGAGGTAGCAAGATTTTTCCCCACCGCTTGAAAAACCAATCCCCACCAGCTTGGTACCGTGGGGGCAAGCGGCGGTAGCGGCGGTGTGGAAGAGACGCGCGGTGGGCTGCGGGGGCGACGAAAAGAGGGGGCGAGGAGGGTTACCCAGGGTGGTCTCGGTGGTGGCTGGGGGCGGCAGCCTCAAAAATACACCGCAACCACACCGCGCGGCTCCACCGCAGAAGCCGCCATCTTCCACCGCCGAACCGAAACGAGACCGCGCGAGTTAAACACCCAATCCTACCTCCTCCGAGTAGAAGCTGCCCTGACATCCGCAGAAGCATCGGCCAGGTGAAAAATCACCACCGTCGCGAGTGGAACCAACTCTGACGGCGAAGGACCGTCAGGACACAGTCTGTGATCCTCGAATAGGAAAAATCTCGCGGATTGGTGATGATGTGCGGGAATCAAAAATATCGCGGATTCGTGATCGTTGCCTCGGTTGTTGCAAGTTGAAATCTCAACGTCAGTGTTAAGAATTTTAATCGTTATTATATACATACAGATGATACGTTTTCTGTAATTGATCAAGATTTCGATCGACGAGAAAGATATACATGTGCGCGGTCCTCCGCTAAAGTTCGACGAAACTTCGCGCGGTGAGCGCTGCGTACGGAAACAGATGGTTTATTCGAAAAAGCTTTTTGGTCCAATTTCAGTGAAAATACAAAAAAAAAGAGAAAGTGCGTGAATGTAATGTTACCAATTATGAGGACCGCCAGTGCGAATCAGTGTTTTAGATTACGCGTGATAAGAAAGGTATCTCTATAAATCTGCTTGCGAAACTGACTTTTAACTCGATGATCGGATTTAAGTGTTTCGAACAGTCGCGAGTGCTCCACATTATCTTCGGTAAGAAGACGACGGCTCGATCAAAGAATGCGTAGAAACAAGGGTCGTCGAGATTGCCGACGATTCCAATAAAACGAATTTTCTCCGCGAGTTGGCAATCGAGACGAAGAATTTACAAACGGATGCCCCATGCTTGCACCCCGTGGTAGGATAATGAAATAAGGATCAAAGAAGCCTAGGGGCCCGCGAGGGCCGAGAAAGCCGCCGAAAAGTCGCGCGTGCCTCTCGATTCCGAAGAAAACAAATCCAATTCTCGCCGAAAGCAGATATCGGCATTCGTAATGTGTTCCTCATCATCGGTGAAACCAACTTGTGCTTGTAACGTTCTTAGATTCTTATCAAGTGGACTCGATATATTGACCGACTTTGCATGTCGAATATAACAATTAATTGTCAACGACAGACCTTCAGTTCGCGGAATATAAAGTATATCATAAACAGACGTATCATCAAAGGACCAAGCATCATATCGAAATTGACCATAAGGATCGCTCTCCTCGCGTCACGGATCAAGTGTACAGATACTTCGTTTAGAATTCGGGAAAGTAAAACGTAAACAATTGAGCAACCGAACCCATTCGAAAAGCTCGTAGGGAAAGGTGACATCTCAGTCAAGAGGACTAATGATATCGTTCTCATGACGAATCCTTCGCGAGATGCTCGACCCGAGGATCGGCCTCCTGGCCTAGATTATCCTGATCCCAGATCAGTGCGTGGCAGTCATCAGGTGCACCAAGCAGTGAGTCAGATCGGCGGGCCCAGAATACGGAGGACCCGGGTCTCGTCCTCGAGGAGAAGAATGCACTTGGCCAATGAGGTTCCTCCTCAAAGTTCGGCCGGCGGAAATCACCTTCCCGATTATGCTCTCACCGCCGATCTGCTTGCCGAGAGGACATTGGACGGACTTCTCGCCGAGCATCCTGGAGAACTTATTCGTACAGGTAAACGCAACGCATTCATATATTATAAGAGTAACTTCACTGTACGATTATTTCTTCTCTTGTTACAATATTCTTACCATAATATACACAGTAAAAGAAATAAAAATAAAAAGTAGAAAAAATTAAAAAATGTCACTCTAACTTTTATCAAAATTTTATAATACGTTTATAAAAAGTGATTTTAGAATTGGATATGTATACATTCACGCAAAACATTAGCATTAAAATCCAATACGGAGAAAACTGTGTTATTAAAAATCCATCAATTTAGTTACATACATATCAGAAAATAATTTTATTCTGGCTATTCAGTTTGCGCGTCCTACATAATTATTTTAATCAAAACAAAATTATTTTCCGATATGTGTACGTAACTCAATTTCAGATACTTCATCAAATCCGTTTTTTCTTTTGATGTGCATTTACATATTAATTTAATATAATTTATTATGTAAGAAATATTTTTCATTTTTTATAATAATATGTATGGTTTAATAGAGTTAATAAAAACTAAAAATGATCTTTTTATGATCATATAAGGTTGCCCACATGTGGTGTGCACGGTATTGCCGTCACATTGGAGATCGAACAAGACCCTTCCGGTAGCCTTCAAGGTAGTAGCCCTCGGTGAGGTCGGAGATGGTACCCTCGTGTCTGTTCGGGCCGGAAATGATGAGAATTGTTGCGCGGAACTACGAAATTCTACTGCTGTAATGAAGAATCAGGTCGCCAAATTCAACGATCTTAGGTTCGTCGGTCGAAGTGGCAGAGGTAAGTTCTAATAATTATCAAGATACCACTAATCTATAACACAATTACAATTTTCATTTAAATATTTATAAATATATATGATAAAATACTTAAAAATATATATCTCCTTCTTTCTCATTCTCGATATTTCCATATATTTGCTTTACAAAAATAACTCCCATTGATCCACGTCGAAAACTCGATCAGTTTCCTGCCGGTTCGCCTTTTCTTCCAATGCAGCATCTTAAATCATTCAGACCTCGCTACATTAAGGTGGTGCCCCGACTGATGGCCTCGTTTTTCCCGCGTCGAAAGCCAAGCACGAGCCACCACCTGGCCCCTCATTCCATCCTCATTTTTAATTCAAGCGACAAATATCGTGACCCGGTATCTCCTCGCGACTGCCGCCCACTCCACGCCACGTCAGGGTAAGAGAGCGCACGCGGAGATTTTTTAATTCCCGGCTCCGCGTTTCAATAATTCAACGTTCCTTTCGTCCAAGAAGGCGGAACGCAAGGGCGACGAGGGGAGAAAAAAAATTGGGGTCCGAGGTCTCTGAATAATGCTCCCTAATAATCGCAGCCATTACGGATGGTTAATGCAAACGTTCGCTCCTTGAAGAGTCTTGAAGTAGCGCGGGGAGGGAAGTAGCGCGGCACGAGAGAACCTAGATCGCAGCAGGAAAGGAGCAAACTTTTCAACATCCTTTTTTTCTTCTTCTCCCTCTCTCTCTCTCTCTCTCTCGTCCCTCCTTTTTCCACGTGTAGAAATCGAGGTAGGGAATCGGAAGATACGAATAACGAGGCGTCCTTTAATTCCTTTAATTCGACCGAGTTGCACCACCGTTCTCTTCGTCCGTCTTCTCCTATCGCTCTCCCTTTTCTCGTCTTTTTCCGACGACGTCGAACTTTCGAGAGAGCAGTCACGGGCGGTACCCAGTTAACGAGGGGGTGGTCGACTTGTTTATGGCAAATTGGAAAAGGAAATTGCGGGGTTTGCAATATCGACGGGTCCCGCGCTACTTTTGTCCGACGGTAGACCCTAAACGACGCTCTTCTTCTTCTTCTTCTTCTTCCCATCAAACTTATTTCGACGATTATTTCAGCATACATAATCATAAATTATTATTATATAATACGTTGGCGCATTTTTTTCCCTGAGTATATTAGCCCACTTACGAACGACTATATCAAATATCATCCAAACGGCGTGTTAGGATTTAGGATACCTAACGTTGCACTTCACATTCCCTTAAAAAAAAAAAAAATGGATAGGTCCAAGATATTCATTACGGAACAATGGAGACCCGGGAAACGGTTTCTAGAATTTTTTAGCGGAACTCTCGCGAACGAAGATATCATGGATATATAGGAAATTGTGGGATGAGATGGCAAAGCGGAAACGAGAAGGACGAGGATGCGAAGGGGGTGGATGGAAGTAGAGTGGTTGGCTGTAAGCGGCTTTGGTTTCCATGGCAGTAAGCTCTCATTACTGTATTACGGGCAGCCCCAAACTGCCGCCAGTATGCAACGATTTGCCTCCCTATGTATGATTCCCTATATGAGAGCGATGCAAGATTGTTCAGCGCGCGTATCACGATCGTCCAGATCGGCGAAATTTTTCTTTCCACTCGCCGGCGAATTTTCCACGTTAAGTTCGAATCCCGTCTATCGCGACGCGTTTCAAACGCATCGGTTGAAAATTATGCGCGCGGGCGACAAACGCAACGATAAGAAAGAAAAGGTTTTAAAAAAAGGGAAAGATAATTAAGCGCATCGCGTAAAGACTGACGATAAAAGAGGTGGATGTTATTATCAGCACAAGAAAGGGCAAACAGAGCCTGTTAACAATTCGACAATTTATGATGTTTGTTAGCGAGTCATTTCGCGCATATCGCTGCATAATACCACAACGAGACGAGGAGCCCCGGAGTGCATTTTATATACAGATTCCTCACGCGTTCCGCTCGCTTTTTTGCCTTCGTTGTTTTGTACGTATCCCATGCACGCGCACTACCGACTTTTTCGGCTGCAAATATTTGTCTCATGCTGGCCCGCGGGCTTTGTCAGGCCAATTTAATATTGCGAATGCGGACGAAGAGAATTGATCGTGGTCGAAATGCGTGACGACGTTGATAGGACGGCAGACGAAATCCTCGTGGTGTAAAGAAAATTAAGAGTGAACGCTCATCTACTTGCGTGGGTCTTGTTTGACCGACGTATTCACGGAAAAGCAAATTAATTTCAATTTATTGACTCACTTGTACGAAATAACAGAGCGCTCTTCAAAAATCTCAAAAAGATATTCCGCCTAAATATATTATCGTACATACAAATAATTTTCTTTAAGAAATACGACAATGATTGTCCGATTTTTTTCGCAAATGTTCGTCGATTATTCTTCATGAAATGCTGATTTTGTCATGCACTGTAATAGCTGACGGTTCTCCGAGTAAATCTTTTTATTACGGATAAACACGGATAACGTCGAATGTGAAAAAAAAACATGGACGCGTCTAGCCGACAAGGTTTTTTTTTCCGACCCGCGCCGATTTGCTCCGACCCTTTTTAATCGACTATAATCGCTTTCATTCGGTCTTACGCGCTGACCCAAAAGAGGGACCTCTTCTAGCGCGATGTGTGCGGCTAGCTAGTGTAACGACTACGGTCAGGGGTTACGGGGGTGACGGCGGAATATTATCATACCGGCGCAGGGGCGTATATCACTCGGCCACCCCTTTCGCTCCCGACAGGGATTAGCGTCATCCTCCGACTGCTAGGAGTCACGGGCCGTACGGAGACGCGGCTATATATATACGTGTTTCTCTGCGATGCATTGGTGTTGGGGGTGCGGATGAGCGGAGAGCGCGGTGCGGCGCGGCGCGGCGCGGCGCGACGGGTGAGGGTGGCGACGGGCGTAAAAACGACGGGCATAAATACCGGAGTTACCTGTGTTTTATGACGGTCCGGCCGAGGTATAGGCAGGAAGAGAGCGCGAGAATCCGAGGGAAAGCTCCGACTATCGACAGCCAGATCCTGACCGATGTCCTGGCGCAATGGATCCCCGTCTCGCCCGTAGAGCCGCCTCCGCTCTCCGCTCCGCTCGCTCTTTTTCTCTCTTTTCCGCCCTTCTCGTGGAAGGAGGACTCGTTTTAGATCACCGCCGCATAGCAAGCGATGCAACATAGGGTCCGAGTCTGCTGCTCTGTAACGAGCGCAGATCCGAATCTTCGATATCTCCTTTATGATTCGAAAGAAAAACACGTGGTACAAATATCGACACTTTAGTTGTTGCTATTATTATTATCACGCTATACAGAATGCTTAAAATACGTAATATATATTCTCAAATAATTAAAATGATAACGAACGATTCTTATTTTAGACAGCGTAAAATTATTTCGCGATAACAAAACCGTGATAAGTTATTCGTGGAGACTACTGCGAGGAGTTTCGTACGAGACGAAAATGATTTAATAAGTCGTAGGTCCGTCGTCGTTGAGAAGGGTCGACGTTCGTTTTCATCGACCTTTTAAAATAGCGAGTCTCTGTTCGGTCGACCGAACAGATGTTGCAATCATTTGCCCCTGCATCGACAATACTCTGAAGCGTATCCAATTCACGAAAAAGTTCCCCTCGATTTATTATATAACCTCTAATACGTCACATAATTGTAGCAGCCATCGCCATGCACTTCATTAGCAACATTCAATTAACGAGAGAAAAATTTGCCGAGTATAATACGTAAGTACGCTGTACATACTTTTTAAATAAGGTATGATACACGAGTAACTAAGGTTAAAGATTCGAGATGAGTTATTTCATGTCTGAATCGACATTCCAACGTAATTCTATTTATGAAACGTAAAAAGTAATTCCTCTACAATCATTTATCTCTGCATGAACAATAACTTGCTTTAAAATATATCCACAATTAACGAAAAAAATTCCCCTCTTTAATTTGCCTTGTAATGAACCGGAAAGATTCCGGTAACGATTATTACAATATTACTGAACAACGATGTGTTTGAAATAACGACTCTGTTGAGACTTTCAGAAAATAAAAATTGTAATATCAAATATAAACAATAACGGTTTTATTCCAATTTCTAGAAGACTTACTTCAAGCTGTTTAACAAACAGCAACATTTCGAAACAAGTGTGTTTTTAAAATATGAAAATGAATTTCCAGTGACACAACGATGGATAATTCTCGAAAGAAATAAAATCTTCTGGACGTTAGATGATATTAGCGTTTTCGAGAATCCGAATACGCCAGTTAAATCCGCGAGAGCGGTTGGCGAATCTCGCTGGCGACCACCTCGCGGCAACGTTTTTTGCCAATTAAAAATTAAAAAATCCATCCCTCGGTCAAGTAAGGGATCGCAGAAGGGACTGCGAGAGCGCGGGGAGGTCGAGGAACGCACGATCCTATGGCGGATGACTGCGCCGAGATTTTCTACCGATTAAACATTATTTTCCGCTCTAGTCTGTAGTATGAGTCGCATGCGTACGTACATATCCGTTTCTTTCACATATATTAATTCCACGTTTCCCTACTTTATTTTCTCGATATTTTTCGCTCCTCATTCCGTCGCGCCAACAGCAAGGCAGGCTTTTGCAAACGCTTCAATGACCGCTCGCCCAGTCGCGCTGTCGCATCTAAAAGTCGTTATGCTCGACGTTGCGATTATTGCCAGTGAGAACTGATCTCCGCAGAAATTTATTCCGCAGCAAGATTTCGGCGAAATCATTGCGAAACAATCAGACGTATTTATTCGAATGACTTTTTTCTTGTAATCAGTCATCTATTTTTAATAATACTGTATTATTAAAGAAACGATAAAAATATATTATTATAATTTGTAATCAATTTTCAATTGCAGAAGGCTCGTTTAAAGTTAGAGTTAATCCTCGCAGAAATTTATTATGCAGCAAGACTCCGGCGCTATTTTTAATAACATCGCACTGTCAAAAAATTGATAAAAATTCATATTAATAAAATATATCATATAATATATCATAATCTATTTTTAATTGATCTCTAATATTCGTTTAAGATTAAAACTGATGCTTGCAGAAAATTATTCTGCAGCGAGATTTTGGCGAAGTTATTGCTAAACAATCCTTAATTTATGTGATGGTAGTTCATTTTGCAATTATAATTATTCATTTTCAATAATGCCATATTGTTAAAAAATTAATAAATGGACGCATAAACTAATGAAAAACCGACGAGAACAGATCGTAACAATCAAGCTGAGTTTTGATTACTTCTATACATATAATTGAGTGTGAATTTATATACTACATGTGTACCTTTTTAATTAACTGCCGAAGTTTTGTCGGACTTGAAACGCAAGCTTTAAATTAGAGTGAAATTGATTAACAATGTGATATTACTGCGGTATAATTTAGAGCTTGCATTTTTCGTCTGAAAAATATTCGACGCGCAATTAAAAATCAATAAACGTAGTATATAAATAATTTCAATAAATAGAAGGTCAACGAGTCCTGTAGTATATGAATTCGCACGCAATTATATAGAATCATTCAAGATTCAGCTTGACCGTTACGGCCTCTGTTCTCATTGGTTTTTCATTGGTTTAAATTCTCACGGTCTTACAAGATTTAATATTGTCTGTGCATTATTAATATTTATAATGAACTGCGTTAATTGATTCCCAATGTTTACGATTTTAAATAACGCACGTGTGAGAAGATAAAGATAAAAAAGTATTTCCTTCCAAACATGTCACGTAGGCACACGCTCAGCCTCGTTTACTACGATTCGGGTAGTCAAAACGTCAGAATCTTAAAACACGACAAACACTCCGAAATAACGATCCGAACAGCCCCCGTATTCGCACTCGCTTCGCCGGCAAACAGGGGAGTTTTTAACACTGCATGATCCCTGAGTAAACTTAGGGCGAAGAACGTCAGCGTTCTCGTGTCTTCTCGTGCAATTCTTACCATCGCGCAAGTGGACGCGAGCCAACCTTGCCTGAATTAATTTTTCAACAGTTTGGGTTAAACCGTCGCGAAGATAAGTGAGAACATCTTGTGTTCTTACAAAAACTTAAAACTAAACGTACCTCGGTTACAATTAATTACCTTATGCAAGAATCTTTCCTTTCGCACAAGGTTTAAAATCTTGATTTGAGAAATGCTAATATAGGTGCATTCCACTTAATGCTCGTAAAACGCTCGTGAGTATCATTTCATCCTTGTCATCAAATGATGACAAGAATGGAATGATGCATGCGAGCGTTGCGAACGTTAAGTGGAACGCACACTGCCGCACAAAACTAGCGAGCCCTTCAATAATCTTTCGAAAAAGTCCAGTATAAAAATTCTACAGTCCACTCGGACATCATAATCTTTATGGATCCTCTCAATCGCGTCTGCGACCAGGCAATATTTTGTTGGATAAAAGTGACGTACGATGCGTGTGGATTAGTAATTTTTTCAAACTTGTTTGTGAATGCAAAGGATACTACCGTAGGGTGAATAAAATCCTCGGTGCATAAAGAAGCGCTTTAAAACAAGAGAACGGCCAAAAAGGTCGCGCGCAATATTTCTCACTCTCGTGAATCGCGCAGTAAATCAATTTTGTTGTAATCGGATCATTGCAACATCTCGAAAAGATTTGGGAAAGTCAGTTTTCACATGCAATTGGCCATCACGAGTCACATTCGTATACAACCGATGAATTAGAATCTCGCTAGACGTATAGATAAGTCAGAGGGGAGAGGGGAGAGTGTTGTACACCCCGAAGGGTAGATCGTTCTTCCAGCGAGTTACACATAATGCCTCATAAACACCCTCAAAATGCCTGCCATCACCCCTGATTCCCATTGCCGCCGCCCTCTCGCTCCTGACACCACGTTGGCAATAAACTTCGGTCTCGTTAACTCTCAGCCGCGAAATCTCTCAACGTGAGACACGAAATTCGAAATATCTTTGTACTGCTTAAATACGTATGGCAAACCGCTTATTAGAAAATTTGTTTTTCGAAGAAGAGGATAAAACATAAAACCGAGAGAGATTATCAAATGACATAAACGTAATAAGAGCTGATTGAATATAAGGTTGTCATTATCGATTTATTATATAATAAAAAGAGATAGCTTGAATTAGATTTTTCGATTATGTATGATATAGTAGTTACTGGAGCTAATAAAGGTTCCTCTCTCTCTCTCTTTCTCTCTCAAGTATCGAATTAAAAGGAGACACCGATAGAATTAAAGAAAAATGTTGGGTGGAATATGTTCAATTCTTTCTAACGGAACACAGATGCTAATTATATAATATTATAAGATCAAGAAGTGAACATTTATAAAGACTACGACACAAAAAAACATAATACACTAAGATGTAAGCAATACGCGAATTAGCTAATCTAATCACAGTACAGACATAATAACGTAAGCAGTAACAAATCCAAAATATTGATTTGCTTTTTAATTATATCTTACTATTCTATTTAAGATTTTTTTATCCTTATAGCGCGCCTTAACTATTATGCGTCGTCTAAAATGTGTGGAACAAACTTGGTGTAAAAAGTTTGGTGGTCACTGGGATGAGGACGACAGTGAAAAGTGCGAAAACCTTCGTCAGAAAATGAAGCGCGTAGTTTTTATTATAATTGTGTCGAAACGCGCAATTGCATCGCGATCGGGCCTACGGCTACATTAACGGTTCGACTAAATCAAAATTGTGCAGTGATGCAAAGTTTTCGATTGCGTGTGCCATTTAAATATCTCGGCAATCGTTGTGCTTAAATTCCGCTCGACCGCTGCTGCCTGACTCGCGTGTTTACCTTTTTTCTCTCGAACAGCTGAGCGGTCCTTTATACATCGGATTAGACTAACTGTACTTTTATAGGTATATACATAAATTCGATTGGAACTTGCCGAGCTTTTTAATTTTGTGTTGCAGTTGAGGTAGTAGCGATACGTTCGCCACAGAAGTAAGAATAAGAAATTGACCGATTATTATCGATTATGCTTCTCGTATTCAATTATTATGATTGGTCAATTTCTCTTACTTCTTATATCAAGCTTGCTTTACGTAGACAATGCATAATGCCTGTTCTATAATACAATAGCCGCAAAAATTAGAAATGATTATAGTTGTAGGAATTGACTAATTATAGTCAAATACGAAAAGAATGTCATTGTGATCGATTAATTCTTATTACAAGCGCAACCACTTACAACTATATTATGCTTACGCGATTATAGACATTACGTCCAAGTCCACTACTTCAAGATGAAACAAAATACAATGCAGAAAATGTAAAAATCGCAATAAGATATTTGAATTGACACCGTGAAACAACGTGGCGCGAAAAATAGCGCGGCCAATCGCCGCGCATCGCGAAAGGGATGAACGCGTTGGAAATGGCACGGCTCCCTTGGCGAAGTTAAAGTCCAGTATTTCGTCCGGCGACGAGCGGTAAGCCGGTTAAATGTCGTGGTTCACCGTAAAAACGCGGTCGTTTACCGGGGGGCCGGCCGCGCGCCACTATAAAATAAAACTACCCGACCACGCGCGTGTACATACCGGGAGCCGGCCGCACTTGGCGACGCCATTATAAGCTGTATAACTTTATTGTCGCAGAGAGCGCGGAAAAGCGCGTAAATGTCCTGCTTTACTCGTGAACATATCTCGCCCGCTGTTATTTTCTTCGTTCGGTATTGCGACGCGACGCGACAAAACGAGATGGCTAGCCGTCCACGCGCGTTTTATTTCGCGTACGCGCGATTACCGGGGCTGAGTTCGATGCGTCGAACGCGTGACAAATTCCGTGCGACGCGCGCGTCATCGATTGAAATATTTGTGCCAAAAACATCGAAATTTAGTAAACGGCCCGGCCAGTTACGAGTCCGCGCTTCATCTACGCGTTTGCCAATATTATTTCAGATCATCGTCGGACTTGGAGAATGAAAAATATTAAACAGGCGAATGTATATCGATGCGAGATTTAAAAAATCAGAAATACTGTACTTCAGTGTATGTTATCTTAGTCTCAACCAACCCAAAATCACGACAAGATACATAATATTACAACAAAAGAAACAAAGGTACCCGCTTATGTTTAAAAATGATTAAATTCACATTATTAAATCTGTAGTGTCAAATTTTATCTAATATAGAGCATCACTGCTCTAACTAAGTTATATCGTTATTTTCTACTAAAACAGTGGTTATATTTGACACTATGTAGTATATCAAATTGACAAGTTACAGTGTCAAATCTAACTATCGTTTTATTTAGTGAGAGCAGAGGCGATTTAAATTATATTTGAGATACAGATTTAGCAATGTAGGTAGCAAACTAAGATATCAGTTGTCATTTGGATATCAAAATGACATTTCGTTAATCAGAAATTTATTATTATCTTATTTCGTTATGTATATGTATGTGTGTTATTACTTTTATTTTTATTGTATTTTTATGATATTTATTATGGTTTACGTTATTCACAGTTTATACAATATTTATAATTCATTTCATGTTGAGGAAGACCGAAAATGTTGATCGATAAACGTCTGCTTATTAATTCAAATTACAATAGAATAAATGTTTTACGCACAACCGTTAAATCCGAATTGAAATTGCTACTTTTGCTTTATAGATTTTGTTAAAAGCAATATTTCAAGATGTTATATCAGACAAATTATCGTTTCGAAATTACGAGGGGAGGATATCTCATCTATCGAACTACCGAATGTTGTTGAAAGATAAAACAACGAAATCGCGCGTGATAGGGGACTGCGAATATCAGAGGGTCGCGTTTAGCGCCGGCAATATTAACATATTCCAGCCTATGCAGGAACAAACATCGACGCAGTGGCGTCACTCGTTCACCCCTTACTTCCGGCACATTTGTGTTTTGTTTCCAGCGAGCGCACCACGCGTACATTGTCGTTTTGCCCGTGCATGCCGTCAAGCACATATCCTTTGCGATATTACGGATTAAATCCGCCAAGAAATTTCAATCCAATCAATCGCGATAGCTGCAGCCATTCGATTAACGTCAGAACGTCAATTCGATTAACACATAAAGTGGCAGTCATCATTACGTAAATGCTTGTAAAGCATATCCCTGCTAAAGTAACAATCCCATAGAATCCAGATGCTTGCTGTCAACATTTCTACTATTTGTACAATATTACTAGAACGTTGCAATGTTGTTGCAATATTGCTGGAATAATCTGCGTTGTAATGCGAAAGTAATATTACATCACAATATTATAATTTCCCAATCAACAATATAAATGTAATTTAACACATAAGAATTATATTACTGTAGCAAACTATAACATTTGCTTAATTTATGCCGCTGTTATTTTGTGTTTATCGGTTCCGTTTCACCTCGACAAATGTAAAATGTACTCTTGATAGAATAATTGTTCAAATAACGCGGAGCATAAATCGAGAAAATAAATGCAATTCATGAGATTGTACATACTGCGAGAATATTTATTTTCGCGGTCGGCGAATTGGATATGAATAATAGAGCCTACGCAAGCCGAGGAGCGCGGAATCAACCGTGTCTTTATGGTTTTTGGTCTGGCAATGGAGCCAAAGCACGATATGCTATATCGTCCCATTGGGAAAAACTCGTATCTCGTTTTACCGCTAAGAGATAATTCTTTTTCACCTCCCAACGTGCTCGTTTTCGTTTCAGGGAAAAGCTTCACCCTGACGATCATGCTGCAAACATCACCGCCACAAGTGGCCACCTTGTCGAAGGCAATCAAGGTGACTGTGGACGGTCCAAGGGAACCGCGATCGAAGACAAGTGAGTACAACTTTACCTACCGAAGATAATAACTTTTTATTCAAATTTATCTACGCGAGAGGGAGAAATAAATTAAGAATGCTTAATTAACAAATGCAAACTGGCAAATATTATCCGGGTAATCGCGAATTGTCGCAACTTACCATCGAGTCGCGACGATGACAATTCATGAATTCATCCCACGTTGCAGGACATCAGGCCTTTCATCCCTTTCACTTCGGACCTCGTCCATTCCCCTTCGGACACCCGCAGGACCCGTTGGGATTCAAACTGTCGGGTAAGTCGGTGCTCTCTAATCAAAGACACGCGCAGCCTCCGTCATCTTCGTCGCAACGAATTTGAGCGGGTACCTGGGTTCCGGTGAGGCTCACCTTCAGCCTCTCGGCACGTCTCCCTGATAGATAACTAAGTTTACAACCCCGGTGCTGTGCTTCTCCCGGGAGGAGAGTAACTGCGGCAACTTTGGTGGGCCAGGGTCGACGCCCTCTTCTCGCACGCCTAGCTTCGTGGCTGCGAAGGGTGTCAAAATTGAGCGTCGGCAGGCACCGACTCAAAATTGAGTTTTGCCACCGGCCTCTAAGTGAAGAAGACTCTGATTAAGCCCCGAGCGCGAACTCTGTCTTTTCCGTTTCGAGGAAGCCGCTCGGTTCTTGTGTTCACGGAGAAGTCGCGAATAAACTTTGGCTTCGTTAACTTTGCCATCGAGTGGCTTACGACGCGGTAAAATACCTTTCCAACTTAAGCGATTGAGTTGAATATTTTTTTTTTTACTTTTAATATCACAATGTACAATAATATTTGTAGTATTATTCGCAAAAAAATTGTTTAAAAAATGTAAAAATTTCATTAAATGCATCGTATAATTACATGAAATTTTATTATTTTTAGCATACATTTAATCGGACTTTTTCTTTGGAATAGTAATGCGTTCGATGTAATATGAACGACGGGTTAAACAATTTTACCGTCGCCGTTTTCGAAAAAGTTTTTAGGTATCCGGCCGGTTCGACAGGACAGTCGGGTGGCATGAATTCCATTGAAACTCGTTCGAAGCTCCAAATTTTGATGGGACTAGCCCGGAGCAGTGAGGGTCGGGTACTGATACTGGTGCACCGACAGTGTATTGTTTCGGCATGATAAGCGGCTTAACGGAGCTTCGCTCCCTCCTATCCCCGAGGCGTACTACGGGATGGCAGTCCTGCCGTCGATTTCTCGTTGCTACTTCCGTCCAACCCCCGCAACCCCGGTCTGCTCAATCAAGAATCAGCCACTGCCGCGCCCGGTAGTACCGGAGCTTTAACTTTTCTTCTCTTTTGCGCCTCTTGCCGTCGCGATTCGACCCACAGATTGTTCTAACACAAATCTTTAAATCATTGGCACTTTGTCTAAATAATCACAGAAATTATGTAACATTTTTAAAATAAATCTCAGAAACTACGCGTGTGATTTGACTTTTTAATACGATATAAAAAAGGAGAAATCTGTACGTTATGAAAATTTTAACAAACTTAACTTTTCATTGATGTCAGTCAGAGCATCTTGTCAATGTTAAAGAATATTAAAGTATTAGAGATATAATGTATATTATAATAATTATTGACATACGATTTTACCACGCCGCCCCGGATTAATTGCACAATTCGTACAATTGGGTCACCTACATTGTTTGGCTAGAGTGCAATAAACGAGTATCGATCGATTTATTTCGAGTGATGTTCTTGTGAGTTTTTTCAACCCTTTCGCTCCGGGTTCGCCAGTCAGCTCATAGGTTGCGCCTCTATCCAGTCTAGCGAAGGGTCGGTCAGTCGAGCACCTTTCGAACTTTCAAAGCTGCCCAGCCACTGGGTATTGCTGACAAGGTAAGGGTGTTCAAGAGGTTTATTAGATATCTACGCCAGGAGGGTTGATAAGGAGAAAGGGAAGAGCACTATTGAGAGTGTGAGACGAGTGGCTGGCCGTGCAGGGTTGTTAAGGTGCCCATTGAGGTGTAACTAGGGGGATGTTATTAAATTTCGTTCGGGGCCTACCTCGACAGCAGGGACGAATTTTATGGGCTCCCTAAGGGCTTCATGAGAACGCTGAAGTCCGACGAACAAACCGTGTACCTTTTTTTCCTTTCGATCTCCGATGTCGCTTCTAATTTCGTCTCTTTCGTCAATCTCAATACATCGAATGACACGTGCTTTAGAGCAATTAATTTTATATTGCACAAATATCTTTATTATCATATAATAAAGAAAGGCTCGTAAATTTACAAAATAAAATAGCAAAAAACAAACAATAATGAATGTTACGAAATAAAATTAAATTTATTCTGTGAGAAAATATTTTTGTTTTGTTTAAGTGAAACATTTACTATCTTAATAATAATTTTTTTATAAAAATTTATAAGACACAATTCGCGCGATTTAGTTTTAGGCTTGAAGATACTGTTAAGATATTACATTAATAATTGTGAATGAAAATGAAAAATACAATCTATAAATTTAAAATCGCGTCGCGCCAACAAGTTTTGTAATCAATAAAAGCATTTTCTTCAATATCGATAATATTTTTCTTATTTTTACTAAAAAGTACTTATATTAATTATAATAAGCACAAACTAAATTTTCAAATCGTAAAATCTTGTAATATAATAAATCTGAAAGATGAATTGTTTTGGAATTTGCTATATATTATAATAATTTTTAAGAGCTGCTCAATATATTTGGAAGCAAACACAAGTTCAGGGAAAATTAATGTATCCGATGACAGACACCACACGGCTGATCGTAGCTGAGATTGTCCACGAATGAAAACACCCCGATCGCGCACGTCCCGGGAGGCCGAGGCCGTCGTCTTTGTCAGTCTGGCTAAGGGGATGAAAAATCGCAAGGTGCCAAGATTCGAGTTAACAAGAACAGCTCGTGCAGCCCCAATCTGCCCTCCCTCTTTCCGCTCTCCCGTGTCAATTAACCGCCTACCAGGGAGAAGCAGGGTGGCAGAGAGGTTGAGGAGAGAGAACCGGAAAAATCGCGACCCCTGTTTCAATAAGGTGGCCTTTACCTCATTTGGGGGAGATTGTTAAGAACGCTCAGTTTAAAACTGTCGCTTCGTTCCTGGATCGTTTTACATTCGCGACTTCCTTTAAAGCGGATCTCCCTTTTTACTGAACCTGTAATTTGTGACCAATCATTGTGGAAAGTGTAGATTTTTATTGTATATTTTATGTATGTTTATGGGATTTATTTCGTGTAAATATATCGCTATTGGCATAATACTACTGTTATAACTCTAAATGTGAAAGTATCGTAAATCTTGTTGACTGTTAGATTGGTCTAATCGCGACAAGTCCTATCGTGGTCTGCTACGATCGTCAGATTATATTCCTCTTCCGAACTTGGATACCGTCGCACCTGATTTACGATGCGACACGTTTAAAGAGCTCTTTCACGTGTACGGAAAACCGAACGCGGCGGCAACCCTTCGAGCGTGCGGTCCTTAAAGGGAACCTTTTTAAGGGTTGTTCCTGTCCACCCCAGAGTGTCGAATCACTGCGGATCCTTTAAATTCGCGTCACATTTCACCTCCCCAATGCGTCTTGCAAGGGGTGTTCCGTCTTTTAATCAGGTCCAGCAACCGGGACCTTTCTCTGGAAACGACGGTAACTAATGACGCTCTCTCTAGCCTCAGTCTCATCTCTCGTCTTCTTTCCTATCGTTGAAAATCCAGCGAGCCTAAGAGATAGAAATCTGATAACGTCTCGCGATATCCTTGGAATCGATTTATCTCAACCCGATTTCTCTTTAATAGCGTTCTACATTTACGCGATGTCACGTAATCGGACTGATATATCCAGTTATTAAATTTAACATTTATTATTCTAAACGCTGTTAATAATTAATAATATAAAAACTTATACGTATATATTTAATAAATTTTTAATTATTATATGATAAAAATGTCATATGTGTTGATAAGATTATTTTTTTTTTATTCTACGTTATCAATTTTTAGCGCGTTTATTGAATTTTAATTATTACACCTTTAATAATAACAGTATAATATTAAAATTAAAATTATTTATAATATTTATATAATCATGAACATAATAAATGAAGAAAATAAAAATTTATACATCGCTGAGCATTGCCAATTTCTTAAAAGATCCGTCATTTTTGCACTCTTTCTCAACTTCAAAGAGAAAATTTCGCGGTAGTGGAATAAAGATAGAAGGAAGAGAGAGAGATAGCAATTTTCTCGTCCTTTCTCGAAATATCTCCTCGTAGAGCTTAGATCGGTGCCAGGGACCTTTCCAGGGTGGCATTTTAGGGGTTGCTGCGACGCGATAATGAGAACGGGCGCAAAGGGTGGGTGTGCAAAGACATCCAACCAGCAGTAGCTAGAGGATAGAACGCGGGGTGGAAAGAGAAACGACGAACGAGTCGGAGAGAGTAACAGAGAGGAAGCAAAGAGGCTATGGAAAGAGGGGTAGATCGAGCTCCGCAAGGGTTAACGCCTTGGCAGCAAGAAGGGCGTTTTTAACGCCTGTTTTGCATAGATTTGAATAGATAAGACAGACAGGAAAATACGCGAATTAATTTATTATGTATCTCAGAGTGGTGAGATCAAGGAGATTTAAGGCGAAGAGAGCTTGAAGGACTACCCCCCTTTGTTCGCAAGCTGCGTGACAGGCTTCGAATCAGTGTCTTTAAAACGTTCCTTAAGTTTTATAGCTGCAAATTCACGCGTAAAATTTAAGACGTCGACAACTTCGTAAAACACGCGATTTATATTTAGACCCGAAAAAATTGTGACGCGATATTGTAGCAATATCGTACAATAATTGCGAATGAAAAGTGTATATAGTCAAAATTCGAAATCGCGTCGCGTCAACGAGTTGTAATCGACGTGACCAAATTTAATTCACCCCGCGGATGGCTCGGCGGCGAAACGTATATAAAGCTACGCTTAAAAGCTCATATTACACGTGACGTCACATTACCGCATCTCGGGAACGGTGCGACCAAAGTACGTAGCACATTTTGAGCACGCTGCTCGATAATACATCATCCCTTAAAGCCCCCGATGGAAGGCACACGCAAAGGCAACTAACCCTAGGGCCGTAACGTTTAAGCTTAACATTTCTCACCCCTTAAAGGGTAGCAGCGGCTCCTTGAACCCTTTCAGGCTCGCGTCTCCCGCACTCTGTCTCCCTCGCTCTCACTCTTTCCCAGATCTCGCAGGGACCCACCCCTCATTAGTCTTCATTTGTTTTCGGAATTATCGCCCGCCAGCCGAACCCAACCCGGCACGCGAGTTCCGTCGAAAGAGGGTGCGCGGCATTTTCGAGGTTTATTAAATTGAAAATATGTTACAGCCGTCCTAAAAAGGCATGCGTGTCGTGTCAAATGTTTTTACTTCATATAAAATTGACAAGATTGTTTTGGGCAAAGGAAAATTACTGAACATTTTTTTATTATTAATTAAATTTTTCCCGAAACAAATTTGATATCATATCTTAATAATTATATAAAAACCACAATAATTATTATAATTATTAAATCGTGTTTCCTTGTGCAATTTTGTCAAACAAATATTTTATCATGACGACATAAACAATGATTCAACCTTACGTATTCAGAATCGAACTTTATCGATAATAAGTTAGTGAAAAATTATCTAGCTGCAAGATCTAAATTTGATTAACAAAATGAAAAGCTGACACATTGGCAATTATCAGACAAGGTTCTCGCGATGCATCTGTCATCTAAGAATCCGGGTGTCTGAAGAGCTTACTAAAGCGGTTCTTATTCATGCTCCTGCCAACAGAAGCCATCCGTTGGCTCCCGTAAGCTCGGTGGCAGCGGTGCTTTCGCGCATCTCTTATCGTTTTCTTAATCCCCCTCATAAAGTAGGAGGGCTACGAGCTCTCACACGGCTAGTCCGTTCAGTGTGCCACGCTGGTGTGGTACGACGCGAGATAGCGGTGTCCTCCCTGGCGAGCGCGCGCGGCTTAAAGAGAGCTTAAAAATCATCCCTCCGACCCCTACTGAGCTTTTTCGCATCCCACCACTCGTCGCCGTGCGACTGGTGGGAGCGCACAGGCAACCAATGGGGCGATCTGCGTGCCTTGATGGTCACGCCCTCGTGCCAGTGACCGGACAATTCTCCCCGCTCCGTTGAAGCAAGTTTCCCCTGTTTACCACCCCGCCAGAACTCCTACCCCCCCGTCGCGCACGGTGGCTTCGCGGCAGCCTTCACGGAATTTTTAAACTGCCCCGCACAGATGACGGCATAATCTGTTATTGATCAAGGTCTTTCGAAAAACCGATACCACGTTGATGACCACGGTGCTTACTTCTTGCACCGCTCTTCTTACACTGCGACGTGCCGAAAATCAATTACGTCACTTACTCATTATGCAAATCGGAAGAAATAGATTTTTTTTTTTTAATCTTTCGATAATGTAATTATCGGAAGACGTCATTGCAAGTGATCTTTATAAAAGAGGCACGTGTTGTTTTTAAAGAATAATAAAATTGAATTTGTTTTATAAATGAATGTGCAGTAAGAGCAGTGAGGCGACTTATGTCAGTCGGTTTGTCCAACCGATCACCCTTGAACGAACTTTTTGATGTCATAAATTTAATTGCATTCAAACACATGCTTGTGCGGCCACGCGATATTGGCTATTATCGAAAAAAAGGTGATCGATCGTCTCTGCATTCTCTGTTGGATAAATTTAACTGTCCATCCACGTCAAAACCGCCTCTACGTCAAAGGGATGCGTTTCTACGACTCGAACTGTCAGTCGATCACCGTTTACCTGCCAAAAATTATACAACGCCACCGTGATTCCCAGAAATATGTTACGTCTTGTCACAAAACGATCATATCAGTCACTTTCAGATACTGTCGTCTACATTGCGTTATTCCGTTTTGAAAAAATTGCATTTTAGTTTATAATATCAGGAGTTTCTCTCTCCATTTAAATAACCATTAAGACGTCTAAATATTTTTACATTATTTTAATTCTATAGATGTATACAACATCTAAAGTAAACATGCCTTTTCATTGCAAATATTTCTTCTAAACGATATACAGGTCACCGTGGCGTGATGACAGCGGAGACGTTGAACAAACAGAATCCTTGGAAACGTGTAATCTGCATTTCTTTGATTGCATAGGATTGCAACACCTGGGTCTGGAGCAAGGAGCGAGCCAGGGATGGGGCGGGTTACCCCGAGGATCTCTACCGCCGCACTGTCTTCCACCGCCTCCCGGTCATCATCCGCACACACATCCACAGCCTGTTGGTGCATCAGCCTTCAACCCTTTCCATCACGCCATCGAGCAGAGATCTCCGAGGCTGCCTGGGCCTAATGCCGGTAAATATTTTCTCTAAAAAAGGATAAGAATGTCAAAGAAAGTTAAAATCATGCAAGTGAATATTTTATTTAAATAACATGCAGCATTTTCTCAAACGAGACTAAATGATTAATAGGCGTGTAATTGATATGTCTGTAAGAATCTTCGAGGAATGACTTGGGTCCTATCAGTGTGTCGGTGAGGGAAGTAACGCCGACAACGTCACCCTGCAACCCCGGACCAGGCTTGTTGACGACGGCTTCCGTGACGGCACCGACGCCTCCCGCCGAGTCGACCACTACTACTACGACACCCAGCCCGTCTGGACATCACTCACACTTTCAAGGTAAAAGAGATACGTATAATCCGAGATTAAATCCAACGATTCGAATCTTCATGCATGACCCGAGGCAGCTAATACCTTGTTTTATAACACACAGGTCTTCATCTACTCGGTGCCACGGGATCCATCTTTGGATCGATATTCGCGCCATTGTTACCACAGTCCTCTTGGCTTTACAATCCCCTGTATCACACGCAACAGTACATTCTGGAACCGGAATGGCACGCTTTGGCCTTGAGAATGGCTCAACAGCGATTACAGAGGCCGGATCAGGCCCGATTGGAGGAACTCAGGAAACTTAGGAGCAGCAGCGACAGTCCCGAGAGTAGTACGAAGGACGAAGAACGGAGAGGAGACGATCAAGGCGCTTTACGTCGATCCGGACTGGATAGTCCTGACGATAGCATCGAAGTGGATGATAAGAACGATCAAGATCTAAATAGAGACCGCATTAGAAGCGATGAGTCAATACCCGAGCAAGATTCACCAAGAATCTCGCCGATCGAGAGGAGCGACCTGGAGGATGCCGCGTCTACAGACGCCACCTTTCAAGAAGCATCTATTCATCTACGACAAAGTATAGAGAATTTAAACGACTCGGACCTCCAAATCGATCAGGATCAGATTGCCCGTTGCGGCGATCTCACCGTAAAAATCCGTTTAGAAGGTACGGTCGATCTTAGCACGAAGAAAGGTCAGGATAAGGAAAACGTCGGTCAGGATCTGACGACGCGGAGAAAGGAGGATGGGATAGATGTCGAAAGAGAAGCCATCAGATCACGAAGAGAGAGAAGTCCTAAACCTAGACATGTGTGGAGACCTTATTAAGAATTAAAGCTAGTATGTTCGTACTGCGAGAGAATCCTTCAAACGAGATTTGAATGAAAATGATTTTAACGAATTCGATGATCAAGGCGAGGAATAGATTTGATCGTCGAAGGAGTACAGATTGAATTAAATATAATCTAGGCAAATTTTATCGTGTGTTTTTTCAGAAGAAAATGTCATTTCCGTGAAAAGAGATCAGCGGACATTGATTAATTCCTTCTCGATAATTCGAGACTGAAAGTGGAGCTTGCACGATGTTGTAGAGTTAGTTTAGCAATGCTAAGCGATATATCATCATCGTGAAGTTATCGAGGAATAAACGGAACACGCCCGTTGAATGCTCGAACATCTTGTGCAATATAACACGGTTAATCGTCTGCTTGAAAATTAAATATCAAAACTTTCGGACGAACTTTTTTGTCAACGTTATTTGTCTATTCGTATGCCCGTTGCGGTATCGTCTAAGAACAGTCAAGGACTCGAGGACTAACCAGGGTTTACGTTCACATATATAGTATGTACATACAATGACGTCCGATTATTATATAAATTAATGTTTCAAGTAAACGTTGAACACACTACCCTCTTGTCATTCCGATTAACAATACTTAAACTTTCTGAATGTCTTATGGATTACACGAATAATATTGTTGAAGCGCGTGTGTATCTTATTCCCGAAGAACGAATTTCGTAAATCAGGACGTACGATTTACCGTGATCCTTTATTTATCATCTTCTTCGAACTATACTGTAACGTCGATTTTAGGAAAGAAAATCTCGTGTGGCAAATGACATTTGGGAGGTTTCTTGGTACAAGCGAAATTACGAGCAGTCTACGTTGTAAATATATCATCATATTGAAAAATTTAAATCCTGGCCGAGTCACATTCTTTCTCAAGCTATTATTGTCTCTTTTTTATGAAACATTATCATTTTTTAGGAGCAAAGATATCGATATCCATAGAAAAATGTCATTATGTAATTATTGTTTATATGATCCACGAGTCGTTTTAACGACGCTGTATGTATGCGTGACTACTGGCCTTAATCAAAATCATTCATTGTTTAAGTACGTCATCAAATAAAGTAATATCATCCGTTCCATGATATTGATTTACTCTCTTATATGATCAAAGTTGATTTCACTGAGAACGTGTCATGCAATTCATAAGTTGGTAAGTGCATCATTGTTTATTACATATTGTACTTTAAATATCATAACTATATACATATATCATAGAATTATTATTCGTTAAAACGTGTTATTTTCTTATAAAGATAGTAATTAATTTAAAAATAAAACACTTCACATTCTTTTTGCATAATAATCAAAGTTGAAAAAATGTCGCATTAAGTAATTGACATTAATACTGTTTTAAATATCTTACTTTCATTATTTCTTAAAAATGTATGGCACCTGAAATATTCTTACAGCCCTTCGCGATAAAGTGAACAAATTGCAATCGTGTATCGAACGATCCGCGCGTGCAACCTAATCTGGTCGGACGAGATGCAGCAGATTCAATAATTCGCCGCGATTGCAATCGAGCGGGATGCACCGCACGCAAAAACGGGCAGGCTCGATATCCGCACGGTGAAAAGGTCCGCGTGATTGATGGAAAACAGACAAAGCACCCGTCGACCCCGCGCGCTGACCAGCGTCCCTGAAATCAAGATAAAAAGACCGCAAAACAATTTTCTACATTATTTTCCGATGCGCATCGGATCAAATGAGCAATCATACCGACACGTCGCCTCCACACAAATCTTTCTCTGTTTCACATTTTTCAGAAAATCGATCTGTCTTCGTCCTGCGATTACTCGTGACATCTATACGTTACAGGATACGTGTCTTTGTTACAAAACTGCCTATATTCTTCTGTTATAAATATCTTTATGAAATTTGAAAGTGAAACAGAATCAGTTTGTGCGGTTCGCACAAATTGTCTAGAAATATCCAAATTTCCGGCATACAAATAAATTTCAGTCAACTTTTACTTTCGTACCGTTAATGAATGCAACGGGTAACGCGTGTCGTGCTTAGTACGTGTGGTCGATGTACCGTCCCCAGAAAAGCACGAAAAAACGTGTAAAAAAAAGGACGGTTATGTTCGGCAACGGCACGGTTTTCTACCCTCTTCGTCCTCTTTTTTCCCCGAAATCCGTATATGTCTATGCTGGTCGGGTTATCGCAACAAACTACCCCAATGACGACACGATTAAAATTTCACGGCAAGCTGCATGAGCTCGAGTGTGCGTTCTCTCTCTCTCTCTCTCTCCCTCTCTCTCTATGTCCCCTCTTTCTCCCCTTCTCTCTCCCTTTCTCTTTCTCTTTCAACGAACCGTTTCTATATGATCCCTCTCTGCCGTGACTACCCCCGATCGTCCGGTTGCTGTTCTATCCGATCCCCGTAGCCCGTCTCTCGTCCCACGGCACCCCCTCGTCCCTGTCGGGTGATTGGTACGCGACCGCAGCCACCCCCGCTTTTTAATACACCCGCACCTGCATAGGCTGCACCCGCAACCGGTGAGCCGCCATACCATATATATGTATATGTATATGTGACGGGGTGCATCCAACCCCTCTACGCGAACAGTATCCCCCTCGTTCTCCCTTTTCGGCCAGTTCCGGCATGGAACTCATGGCCCTCGTCTCCCTCGCGCCAACGCGCCGCGTCAACGTCACGGTGTACTGAGTGATTCATCGATCGAACGTATTCGCGTCGTCCCTGCATCCATTCCCCAAAATAGCGACAAAGACTAGTCCTCTCGTGGCGCATAGTTCGTATACAGGCTCGCGACACTAAAACCGCCGCCAGCAAGTCGCCGGATATAGGAAAATGCATTTCGGGACAGTTCGCGGACTGATTGGCTGATTCTTTCGATCACGATAACGAATGAAGCTCTATGTGTCTTTCACAAATTCTGACAGCTATTTTAAATGCGGAGAAAATGCAACTATCGTTTAACATACGAATCGGTTATTTGTATCAAATATGTTTTATTCCAATTTGTAATTCCTAATTAACTTTTAAAAAAAAAATTATAAATGTATAAATGGTACATATAGGTATTATATAAATATAGAATTATTACACTTTCTATTTTACGAGTAAGGAAAAAAAAGATTAACATAGAATCGTATTTAAAATTAAAAATGTAGACGCACCAAAAGAGAAGAGATAAGGATAAATATAAGCATATCAATAGAAAAGAAAAGGAAGATGCAATCGCATCTTTATATACAATAAGAAAGGTGGATCGCTCAAGGGGTGCTCGTTTACCCCTTTTCCACGTTGGCGAAAGTGTTGAAGCTCAGAGAAAAATATCTCAGCCGTAAATAAATTATAAGAGCCGAAAAAAGTTTTCCCAGCACACCAGCATCCCGCTGCCGCTCCGAGTTCCGGATAGCGCGACGCTCGCTAGGAGAAGGTTGGAAGTGTACTTTAGTTACTTTTTGTCCTTCCAAGCTGCCACCGGCCCCGCCCGACCCTCCGCCTTTTCCGTTAGGAGAGGGTGTTCTTTTTTTATTTTTTCCCTACCCTCTCTCGCCAGCCGAGCACTTTAGATAATAAGGCCAGGGCGCTCGCTACGGACGAAAGGGTAAATTGGGTATTCGTCCGAGGAATTATCTCTCTAATTTCTTTAACGTACCAGTCTCTCACCTTCCGTTCCTCTTATGTATGTATAATTTCCATCGCATCGCGCGCAACCCCCTTGCCACCCTCTTACTATCGAGACAAGCTCGAATCCTATCAGCAGATACCAGGGTCTCCTCATGCTTCCTGAAGATGAAAGCTTCAACCAGAAAGATTAGGAATATCCAGCCGCATGATGTAATTATTTTGTCGATTCTTTTGATGCGGTTCGGACGTCAGTTAGATTCACTACAGCTACTATTATCTTTTCAATATTCAGCATATTAATTATTAAATAAACTTATCTTTTGAAATAAATTCACTCTAATCAGTATTGACTCTCCAAAATTTTTTAAGTGGTATTCGTGAGTTCAATATATTTTAAATTAAAATATAATAAGAAATATAAATAAAATAATATAACTTGGCTTAATGTCATTAAAAGATTTTGTTTTTATCTTAAAAATTTAAGTCCAAGAAGTAAAATTATGTAATTTTCAAAACATATCAGATGGTTTATAAACAATTATAAACAATTTGTTACAATGTAGTTGTAAAAACTGTTCAACTCCACTGAACTCGCGAATATCAATTAAAATTAAAGCTGCACGCAAATTTAAAGCAGCAATCTCATTCTACTGTGCAAATATTTATATTGATATAAAATGCGTTTTTAAGACATTGTAAATATATAAACAAAACTGTCTATAACGTAAGATGTCCGCTTTGTCTTGCGGAAGGTAACACAAAACTATTACAAGTAGCACGCTGAAGCTAATAATAACAAACGATCGACGATGCAACGAGGGATGGCGATGTAATTCGTACAAATGATAGTTCACGACTATCGGTTGACGAGGGTGGAAGCTCGTATCCATCGGAATGGCCCTGAAATTAGATCCCACCCTTGGCGCAGGTCCGAGTTCGACAAATTCGGTTAGCCGGATGAAAAATGAAGCGTTACTATCGACAGCCCAGCAATGAGATCGGTCGGTCGTACAATTTCTTTCGCGAGCTAAAGCTAGTTGTATTGGATCTAAAACACGCGATTATTAAACGCAGAATTCCTGAGATTCTATTAACCTTTAGAAAGCGAAGGTCTATTTAAAAAATCTGTAGAATTTCTAAAATCTTACAATTTTTCTTTAACAAGATCTGTTATAGTTCGTTATTTATTATATTCTTTACCTCAAAAAAGTAACACTGTTTCAGAGCTATGATTGACTTTCTCGTTCTGTAAAAGTTAAGTCTCCAAAATTAATTTCACCAAATTAAATCTCTTCTACAGTAATGTGCACACTTTGTACATACATTACAAAGATCAGTTTTGACTCGAGGATTGCTTTATAAAGGATCAGTCCATCATGACTCCCAAGGATCAGATGTCAACGCAGAAATAATTGTAATAGAAGAGGTTTGTTCCTCGTGTAGCCCGAAGCGCTCGTCATATTATGTTTGCTTCTGGTGTTTGCGACTCCCCGTGCTCCGGATGACGATATTTCGAATGAAGGGTGGCTCGGTAAGGCGGATATATCCGTATTTGTTTCTCGTGTGCACAAAATATTTAAAGATTCGCAACGTACGATAATCTAACAATTAGGAAAAACATGTTAATCCGTATCACAGTTATATTTCTTAAAAGTTATAGAAGTAACCGAAATCTCAATAATAATTTTTATTTCAAATTGGCAAATTCTTGAAGTCTTCTTTTTTATTCAAATAGACATTCAACTCAAAATCGAGCTTTATGGCAAACCGTGAACGACCTTAATTCCATTTAGGTGCGCTTTCCAAATCGCCGGCAGCATCTTTTCAATAGTTGAGACGAACGAATCGAACAGAACGAGTCGATGAAAGGGGAAGCGAAGCGGGAGGTGGCAGCATCGCCAAAAGCGTAACTCTGCCAAAGACAATATAAAAGTTGGGAGGGTCTCGCGGGATTGGAAGTCGTAAATATCATCTGCTAAATAAAGCTTCATCCTCGAGTACAACTTGGGCGATGGTGAAAACCCCTTTGCACTACGCGCAGGAAGGGGACAATCCAAGACAAAGACTCGTAACGCCGACTGGCATTAAAATATTGAAAGGAATAAGAGTAGGGTGTACTAAACGGTATCTCTCTACTCGATCCTTTTATTTTTTCGTTTACCACACACACACACATATATTTCGACTTTTATATTTTAACAGTAAGAAAGATTTTGCTAAGATTGATCATTTTATAAGTTTCACATAAGAATATAAAACTTTTTAATTTTACGTATTATTGGTACATGTAAACCATTTTTACATCGATCGCAATCAGTCTGTTATCCGAGAAGTAAGTTGATAATCGTAAATGACCGGAACAAAATGTAATGCGTCCAAAATTAAAATCTCCCCTTCTCCATGCACATCCTAGAAACTTATTCTTCCGCATCAGAATGTTGCCATCATGGTTTGCTTAAGGCATCCCTTCGAAAGCGTCGTGCGAACCATTAAGCAGAAACGTTTGGCTAACCGAGACAAAAATCCGACGCGATATTTTTCTGTTGCCTTCCCCGCGATAGGCGGGCGGCTGGAGGGTGGTTGGATTCCATGCGTGCCAGCACGGACAAAAGACAAACGCCGTTGTCGTCGTCGTCTTTCGTTTGTTTCAAGCGTCATTTGTTTGGCAGCCTGGATGTGGGCATCCTCGTGGCTTCTCGAGATTCGAGGGGGTGAAAAGGAGATCAAGGCACATTCGCGGGGAAAGACGGAAGAGACATAGGGTGCATGGTTAGAAGAGCCCACATTTGAATGCTACCGGAAAGAAAGAACCGCTCTTTCATCTAGGCTTTATCATGTCACCCCAATGTCCGTACTGTTTTGATCAATATATAAATTCATTGTTTTGAGAAAGAAACAAATCGATAACAATTAATTTACAAAATTAAATAACATGAAAATCATAATCAGATTGAATTTAAATAAAGGTAACCTGAACGGCAACGAAATTGGGGAAATTTTAAATCTGACCTGTTTCTGAGACTCTTGAGATCGCCGAGAACATCTTGGACATTGGAGACTTGCAAAAAATAAGTACGACAATGACGAAAGATGTAGGAGGAAAAAACCGCGCTGAGGGGGGGAAAGGGAATTTCTTTCATCAAAAAATAATTAAGGTTTTCTATGGAGATGATGGATTCGACGAACCTGCCGTTCGTTCAGTCAATGTCAAAGGTTGACAATAGGTTCAATGGGTAGAGCGCTCCTTTATTTAAAGTAGCTTTGTGTCCTCCCGATTGCCAAACCCTCTTCTTGCCCTAACCCATTGGATCTAGATCTGGATCAGATAGATTTGATTCACAGATCCGCTTTTCTATTTGGATGACCAGCAAAATTAAAAAAAAGGAAGAAAAAGATTACATTCGGGATGACTTATAGTTATGTGAGAGACTTAAACAAAATTAACAATAAATTTAACCAAGTAACGCCAAGACTTTTTCATATCGATCCATTTTTTTTCTACGTATCGATGCACGTACCATCTTTTACTTCTATATCAAAAGAGTAATTATAAATTCTATTTTTCAAAGAGTATCTATATTGATTGAATATAAAAAATTTGGTTCCCTGCGCGAAGTCAAGAAAAATATTTCAAAACGCATAGAAGTCGATCAGTACCAGCCTTACAGCTTGTACCAAACCGGGCTCGAAACGAAAACAAAGACGAGCATTTAACGATATTGTCACGGGAATCCCCTCGGGGGACCAGAGATGGTTCCTCCAAGCCGTGGCTGACGGGAACCAGCGCCGGATGTTGGGTGCCGGGCGTTCGGCTGGGTGGTATTATTCCGAACCATTTGTCACTCGGGCAAGCCGACAACCCCTTTCGCTTCTCTCGCTCCCTCGCGCGCCGCCGTTTTCTTCTCCTACTCGCCGTGAGTTTTTATAGCCGCGAATCGTCGCAATATGCCGACAAGAAGCTTACGACACCCGCCTTAAGAAGAAACTCGAGGACAGATTAAGAGGGTGCAAGGATTTTTTTCACTCAGCTTCCTTCTTACTTAGTCGTCGAACAGATTAAGCCCACCTAATCCAGACTTCGCGAAATACCGTTTGGTAAAAAAAGAGACGAATATACCTCGACGCAAAAGGGTTCTGCCAGACTGACGAAGACGTATTGCGCTTGTTTTTGTATGTCCTTCTGTCACTATACAATAGAATGGAAACGTTCTCAAGTACTCTTGGCGTCGCTCAACGTTTCGTGAAATAACGACGTTGCGTGCGTTCTGTTGCGAGCAACAGAAAACGCGTAAATTTTCCTAATTCTCTTGAGGAGTTGAGATCTGAAATCACGGTGCGTGGGGGAAGATCCTCGAAAACAGTTGTAATCTTGCGCTTCTTCTAAGCACACGGCGTCCGAAAAAGAATCCTTGACGATTTGTTGCGACAGTGCACGAAATAAACCAGCGTGTGCGAAATCGCGAACATGTAATCTGCTAAAAGTCTGCTTAATTATGAGCGGTAGTGACGCGGGGATATCCGAGGCGAGTTGGCGCGGGCACGCTTCTGTTTTCGGACTTTTCCATTAGCCGGATGAATCGTTAGTCTTTTGTTGACTTTTATTGGGGGATGCTGGCAGACGCGCCTGTGTCGCTACGTGGCTCTCGGTGCCCGACGGTTGCGCGACCGTGATTAATAAAGTAAGACATCTCTTTTTTGCAATGCGATATAATTCTCATTACATGTTACACGTGATGATTATTTTTCTATTTATAAATAGGCAAACGATTAATTTTAGTGGAAATATAATTACTGTTTCGTCAAACGATGTCGATCAGGAACACTTGTCAGCTCGGCAACGATCAGCCAGATTTCTTGTATCACCAGAAGCTAATTTAAAGAGGTTCGATAAAACAGAAAAAGATCGAAAGTACTTTATGCGAAAAGTTACCAAGGATTTGGTCGCTTCTCATGGTCTAGCTCCATTGGATCGACGGCAGGGTTAATTTTCTGGTCAGTTGGTCGCTTCTGGCTCTCCAGGGTTATAGTGGCGATCTCAAGGCCCGTAACAACCCCTACTTTACCCCCCACATAAATATCCGGAATTAGCCATTTCTCCTGGCTTTTCTCTCTCTCTCTCCCTCTCTCCGTCTTTCTCTCTCCATGTCTTGCGCTCGCTCGGACTTCTCCCGCTTACACTCCCCCTCTCCTTCCTACCGCGACTAGCATGGACTTCGGTCATCGGGTGGGGTCTACGATCACTTGACCGATTAAGGACCAAAGCGGAGGGCTTCGATTCCAGTAGTCGCTCCGTTACGCGGGGGTCGTGAGTGGATTGACGTAATTGAGGAGAAAACACGATGCAAACCGTCATTTCGCGGCAAAATCGAGCAGAGCTCGCATTTCCCCTTCTGCTCCCTCCGCGAGCGTTTTAACCCGTGATTAATCAACTTTCGGCTTATCCTTGGTTGAGAACTATGTATACTGATTCCGTTCAATGAAAAAAATAATCGCACTCGTAACGATCGCCAAATAATCGTCTATAAATCGAACGCAATTTCACTCTGAAGTGGCTAATTATATTTTGAATTTTAAATGAAGCAAAATATAACCATAAAATAGCTAATTAAAATTTCTGATAACGTTTAATTTCATTTAAAAAAACAAAATTTTAATATGCATGCTGTAATTGTTATTATTATTTTTTTTTCTCTGATAAGTATCGTTACATAGATATAGATTAATATTATCTCACTGCTACGGCAAGTCAAATTATTATCTGTACAACAAAAAAACTTGCAGCAACATTACTGCAACGTTCGCCATGTTATTGTAATATTGCTCGAACATGGTGATATATTGCAATCCCATCACACATAAAACAACATGACATAAGCTGCACAAGGCCGCTGGACCAACAAGCACTCGCTATACGTTGATTTAATGATTTATATAAGACGCTCATTAATTTTGACTCAGCGGTTTGATGCTATGCTTATACAGCTTATGTCATCTTGTATAATGGGTTTTTTAAACGCACGACAATAAAAATAATGATCATTGCTTGTCAACAATGATAAGCGTTCAAAGTTTAGAGAAACTCTTCCTCAAACCGCCGCTGACGCCGTCAGCTTCTAGCTTGATCCCATTGCCTTCGCGCCAGCGAATAGCGAGGATTTCCTCGCGAATGAGAGACCCAGGAGTGACTGCGGCACCGACCGGCCGGCTGGATCACCTCCTTTCGTTTTTACTCACTCGGGATTAAACAAAAGCCAAAGCTCCTTAAACTGCGGTCGCGGCTAAGCTGGATACATGCGAGGGTCCCACGAAGCGACCTGCGCCAGCTCTCGCTCTTTTGTTCGACCCCGTGATCCTCTTTGCTCTTCGCGAACTGCCACGTAACAACTCTCTCGATACGACACAAGACTGGACCGGAACCTATGTTTAGCTTATTTGGCGAGCGCATTAGTCGAGTGTGACCAACATTTCGAGAATTCGCGAAATTCAGAGGACGAGAAATTCCGACTGATTAAATGTTGGGGCGTTTAAGTTTTATATATCTATAATTACACAGTCTATTAGTGTTTCTCACTCACGGATTTTCTCGAACGATTTATCAAAGAAATCCTTCTTTAGTCTTAAAATAACGATTTTGTGTTACACGCATAAAATTTGTAAAGATTTTTTAATTACAAATTAAATTTTAAAAGAACGCTTATCCTACGTTAATTTTAAAAATATATCTACTTCTTTTATTGAAATAATTTTTAATCCAGATTCTGAATTGTTGTCATATATTATTTTCGAAAATAATACAAATCAATCTTTCATAATGTTTTTATTTTATTAAAAAATACACGTAATACATCCTTAAAGATAATGTATAAATTAAGCCGTCGAAAAATTGAAAAAAATTGACCTTTCCGTCAGCAAATTGTACAGATAAAATTAAACAGCTTTTCAAATCAACTAATCGACATGTTTTAAAAACAATACACAATTGGCATTCAGCTTGCTGAATGTCCAGTTGGCTAGTTCACTTCAGACGAGCGGTCGAATAGAGGATATTTTTCTTCTAATATAAATTCCGTCGGCTCAGCGGCCGTGAATCACTCCGATATCTCTGTCTCTTAGCACCAGCTATGAATACAATATCGAATGGTAAGAAGCGGGGATGGCTGTGCCGGATGGGATAAAGTCAGAATTGGCGATAAAAACGCCCCGGCGAAACAGCCTTCGACGCTTTCGTTCGTTTCCTGTGTGCCGTATCCGAAAGATACCCATATTTTCAATCCCCGTCGCGACAACTGTTTTAATGTGCTAATCTCGCGCGCTGCGCTGTGGCGATGCGAAGGAACGTGCAAGTTTTATCACGGCGCGAATGCCGAAGGGGAATAGAGAAAATATAGATTATATCCTGAGAGAGATTGATCGCTCCGGTCATTCCGTCTTGATTCTCGCGAACCATCGGCCAGAAACTCGTGTGGGAAAATCCAAGTCGCGCGGAGCACGTCGCGAATTCTCCAGGCCCTTTCCGTCCCCTTCACCCCCTATGCGACAAGACGGAAAGTTCTTCTTCTCCCGAAGCAGCCGGCGGGGGAGATCGAGATCGGGATCGGGATCAGTTACGGGGTAAGGTCGAAGAAGGACTGATCCTGTATTTGAATACGGGACTCTCGGAGGACTACATGCATTTTAACTACCGGCCAGATGCCGCGGCTCTCACGCTGTCCCGTCGCCCAGGCATCGTCAAGTTTCTGAACTATCGTTACTCGGGCCAAGGATGTGGGGCCTTGAATCCTAAAGACAGCCTCCACTTTGAACTCCTGACTACGCTCGATATACAAAAGCGATTCCCGTTAGAAGCTCATCAAATGATAAAAATGCATCTCTATTGAGAATTCTCTTACTTAATTTACAATTAGATCGTTGGAAATTATAATTATAAATTATCAGCGTGTGATTATCTATGCGTCATATATGGTATGTGTGTTAGAAAATTATTGAATCGGCAGCATCGCAAATGATTAAGAAGAATTAAAACTGAGCATTCCACAATATTTTCTATATTTAGAGATAAAGTCGTGCGTTGTCAAAATTTATGAGTGTAGTTTTCATGATTGGAACACGATTCGCGATAGAATGGACGATTTTGTTTGATCCTGTATGTAGATGTCGATAAAACGGGCTGACGAAACGGGTGTTCCACAGACACGGGGCTTGCGAGGCATCTTATCTAGCACCCGCTGCGAACATGAACGGTGAGAGGATAGCGTAGATTCGAAGAGAGACAAAGTGGAAAAGGGATAGGAAGATAGAAGGAGAAAGAGAGAGGAGAGAGAGAGAGAGAGAGAGAGAGAGAGAGAGAGAGCACATGAGAAGACGAGAGAGGCGAGGGGCTGAGTGACGGTGCTCGAAGGAGAAGGAGTAAGAGACGAGTCGGGGTGGAATGTGGGGTGGGGGTCGGTGTTGTAGCCGAGTGGGTACCACCAGAGGTGGGTCTGGTTGGCCGCGGCGTCGGCGGCGGCGGCGTCGGCTGTCTTGGACAAAATCAATACTGTGGCCACCCATCCCTCGACACCCCTTTGCCTCATCCCTAACCCTCCACCCCCTTCCTACTAATCCCCCCCCTCACCTCCCCCTCCCCCCTCCGATCCCATCTAAGGCTGTGGGGCAAGTCGGAGGTGGTGGCGGAGGTGGCGGACGCAGGGTAGTGTGGGCTGGCTGCAGATGCCGCGTAATTACCACCCTCAAGACACGTGTGGCGCTCGCGCATCCAACCACCCCCTATCCCCGCCGGTCGACGCTATCCGACCAACACATTGGTGTGTCGGCAATACCGAGGCTGCTGATGGTAGTAGATATCGTCTCTCAGTAGAGATACTCAGGAATCTCTTTATTAAAAGTATAACTTCTGATATCTATCCCCACCGGCATTGATCACTGGATTTCACTTTTCTTTGAACTTTATATATTTTCGCTTTACACAGACACACCTCAAGAATCATTTTGTAATATTTACATTAATTTTACTTTAACCTTTCTTAACGTGAGTAATATATTGTTAGATAAAATTTCTCAAGCTTTTCTTCTCCACATTTTATTATATCCTCTATACTTGATTTTTTCTCAATAAAGATATTGTCTACTCTATTAATATATTTCATATTTTTTTTTATAATTCTTAACATAACCTTTATCGATTACACTAGTAATGTCTAATATGTAACAAAACTGTTACAATTTGATTGTAAAGAAGTTTGAAGAATTGAAGTAACTACACGCGACGAAAAATCGTAAAATCGCGGACTACAGTTGGTATTCCCATCCCACCAGTGCTCCCTAATAAATTAGCATTCTCGTTCTAACAAGGTCCAGACTTCATCCCTCAGGGGGCTACGTCGAGGACTATCTACAACATACCACCCTTGCCGGACATTGCAAGCATAGCTCTTGCCAGACCCTCCCCCGCCCCTATTCCGCGGCACGCCAGGGCGGAAACTACCCTTATTAATATTATAAGACAAACCAGGAGAACACACCAGGGCGAGGAAGAGAGAGATACGCCCGTATGTAAATATCCAGGATGTTTGTACGACGAACCGGCTGGTTCTCTGGACTCCGGAGAACTCGGACTTTAATTGCGTTTGTAACATCTTGATTTCCAGACAGTTTTGACCAGGAATATCTGATCGTTGTGTTTGTGAAAATTCACAACGAGCTCAAATTCTCGTACAAAGAGTCATGAATTCGAACCGATAAACATAATTCTGTAAAAACAGCACACTTGCCTGTATCACAATAAATTTATAAATCGATAACATTTTCAAGAATATTCTTCAAGACCTCAACGGAGTTTTTTTAAAGAGTTTGTGAATTGACGCAATTAAATATAAAATGTAAAAAGATAAATTTGAATTGATTAGAAGTCACGCGTCTTTAGTGAGCATATAATGAGCTATATTGATGTGCGCGAGAAAGGGTTACCCGCGTGACGGGATACGCGGTCTTCAGCCCCTAAATCAAGCACAAACAACCCCCAAAAACATGAGAACCCAAGCAGTTACGCAGCTGGTTGGTCATTTGCGGTTCCGACTATGTCCAAAATTACGATGTCGCCGATTTTTCGACTGTTTTCGACTTCAATCATATGCCTCCTTCTGTATCTACTCGCAAGCATTATGAACACTGGATATGATGTTCGTGAAAAATTTCCGTTCAATTATATCAAATTTGCAAATACAAAATTTATCTGAATATAAATACAGATTGCTTGATTGTTCGATATGGTACATTCTTATAACGTTACAATAGAAACATTCGTATGCAGAAATAGATATATCGATGTATAATAGCGCAGATCTCGTGTCAAAACCAATCGGATGCTTCGAATACGTGCTTGCTTAAAACGAAACCAGCGCACGTATTCGACTAATCATACCGCCATTTCCTTTAATATCCGTAGGTGGCCACCCTACCGAAACTCGTACCCAGCGACCTGCAGCACTCTCGCGAGTCTTAGGAACTTCCGGCGGATTCATGCCACCGGCAGACGTCTCGCATCCGGCGTCTAAATGTTTTAACCCTGCGCATGAAGGGTGGAAAACGGCAGCGAGGCGACTTACACATATCGAAAGCTTTATTTCGACAAAAAATCACGAATCTCTCCCTATATTCCAATTCCCTATCCGAAAAGTTTGTAAACTGTAGAAAATATTCAAATCTACATTCAAAACCTGCATCAAATACTGCTTTCTAATATTAATGTTGTTATCAACATAATTAATATCGTTATTAAAATATTAATATTATTGTCCATATTATTAATATAATCATTAATTTTAATATTATTATATTGTAATAATTAATATTTTATAAAGAATCTGTTATATATTTTTATTATTATTTATATAATTTAAAAAATCTAAAATAATTTTATATTTACAAGATTTTTACATCTTATATTTTTATTATAATGAATCTTCTATTTACACGTTCTACATCTTCTATTTAATCAATAAAATGAAAAATAAATGTAATGTATAAAGTATAATATAATGTCGCAATTCAGTAATAAAATTAAAAGCAATATTAAAGATGCGTTTTAAATATTAAATTGCGACAAAATTTATCTTTTTTTACTTTTCTACATAATTTGTTATTCAACAACCGAGGGTAAAACTGTATTCAATTATCTACTGGCTACCAGACGTCATTATATCATTGTCGTTATATAAGAGAGCAATAGGCTTTTTATTCGCTTAACACGATCCACGCATAGCGTCCAGCACAGACTAGGTATCGATAGTCCGAGTATGCTCTAATGATGTGCGTGTGCTGCGAGAGATTTGGCCAATGAAGAGAGAAGGAACGAAAGGGTACATGGCGCTGTAGATTTAAGCTAAAAAAAGGTCCAAAAGGAAATGCGGGCTGTTCTTTCGTTTTAACTGTTGCAACAATTCTCGTATGTATAACGGTATTGCTTTCAGATTTGTTATTTAAAACGTTTTAAAGTCCACCACATAAAACAATTAATTACACAGCAATGTCGTGAAATTATGAATAATGCTTATACAGCAGTCAAACGCATGTCTGTTTTATATTCGAGAAGAAAAAGTTGAATGGGACGTTATGCAAAACGCCTTAATGAATTCGTCGCTATCAAGAGAGAAGTAAATTTTTTAGATAATTTCGCGAGCGCGCTCTACGCGTCTTCCAGTCGTACGTTCTAGCGCGAACTTTATAGCTCCGGGTTTCCAATAAACCGCTACCACCCTCCTTTTTTATCCATTCGCCCTGATCCGCCCCCGGTCCACGTTCCCGTTTTCTCTTACACGGGGTTTAACATCGATCCCGGGCACGCATTTCCAATCTAACGAGCGCATCTACACGTCTAAACGGCCCCATCAAACCGAAACAAATCTTCCTTGGAAACCTTGCCCGGCGATCTGCCGCCCGGAACTAGCGGAGAGACAAAAGCGAAAACCAGCTACAGCGAAAGCTAGCACACGCTCTTCGCGGACGGAGTAACGGCGTAAAGGGAGCCGAGAGAAGGAGGCAGTGGCGGATGGTGGCGGTTCGTGTGTATAGTTTCTCCCGGGGGTTGAAAATGTGACGACGACCCGGCCGCCCGAGATATTAAACTATAAATCCTTATCCCGCTTCGCGCGGACCACCAGAACCCTCCGGCTACGTGTGCACGTCGAGGATCTTGTCCTCTGTCGCAGAATTCGCGTTATGCTGGATTCACGCGCCCTTTGTCCGCTCACCACGGTCTCCTTCCGACTACCGAACCGCGGTAACGAACTGATACTTATGAGCGGGTGGATTTATATTATGACTTCCATTTTATGAAAAGTAATTATCGGGAGATAATCTGAGATAAATAATCGTACAATTATTTATTCTTTGCAATTTCCAACACGTTTATTTATTGTTCAAAATCGTTATATTAGAAACTTCTTTTTAAATATTAGACAAAAATTAAATAAATTTTCTTCAATTGTGTGTATATCCAATGTATGATAATAATTAACGGTAATATAAATAAATACTTATACGCACACATACACACGCGTAAAATTTAGAAAATTATTATCTGCGTGTACATCGTGTTAAAAAGAGAAAAGGCGAGCGAACGAAGATGGGAAAATATAGTGGCTTTTCTCGCGAACGAGTTAACCCTTTCCATTGAACGTCGTTTTCACGCCGTGCGTATCCGAAGGCTCACCCCATAACAAGGGTCTTTCTCTTTGTGGAGCAAAGTCGATGAGGTCGCCAGGTCGGACCTCCTCCGACTTCCTCCTTCCTTCTACGTCGAGTCGTCTCCCTAGCCAAGGTGTATCGTTACTTCATGGTGCTTTGAGTCAGTGGCAAGGGGTTGGAGGACGTACGGGTTGGCGGCGACGTAAGAGGGGTTGCTCTTAGCCGCGTTAATGCCTTGAGAGGGGAGCGTTAATTAATAATTGCAGGAGGGTGCCACCAGTCCCTCGAGGAAGAGCGAGAGAAAGAGAAAGAGAGAGAGAGAGAGAGAAAGGAAAAGAGAAAGACCGAGAGGTGAGAGCCGGAGGACCATACGTGCAAGCTAACAGCAAGTAGAGATCATCGATCGTCGTCAACAAAGTACGTTCACCTTTCTTTCCTCGAGTCGCGTCTTTATCTCGTTACAAAGTGCATTCATCGGTTGGCACGAAAGGCTCGTCGATAATTCGGAGCAAAGTGCATTCACCCGCGCTATTGCGTTCTTACCTTAGTCTTACAATTTCGCTAAATTGCACATTTCTCAAATTAGCTGAAAATATACTCAATAGAAAATGTAAATATATCTTGATTTGCGAATGATTTTTCCACTTTCAAATTAAAAGCAATAATTGTGAAAGTATTTTGAAAAAAGCGATCTTAATTTTACCAAGGCTTGTTTGTATCTCCTTCTACCTTAGCGAGTATTTCCACTTTCAAATTAAAAGCAATAATTGTGAAAGTATTTTGAAAAAAGCGATCTTAATTTTACTAAGGCTTGTTTGTATCTCCTTCTACCTTAGCGAGTTAAAATTATTAAGGACTATGATTAGATACAATTCATAGATCGTTTTCAGTATATACGGTAGTATCGATGGAAAATGAATGGATGGGACACCTACTCTATAGTTTATGCACAAAAGGGTTTTGCCCTTTCGGCAAGTCTAGAATCTAGTGTCGCGAGGTTTGAGGGACCGAAAATCCGAAGGAGGAGGGAAAGAAGAGGATGGGGGGTCTAGAAAGGACGGGGTTAGCTGTCAGAGAGATAAATCGGTCCCGGCTTAATTAAATCTTCTTCCGTGCTACCCGCTCGGGCCAGTGCCTGCTGCCGGACACCATCCTCGGAGGGTCGAATTGTTTCGAGGATATCAACCCTGATTTAGGGCCATGCGTATTCCCCAAGTACACCGCGAGTACTGCCTGACCAGCCTGATCTTTCAGTATTTTGCGGATTCGCGTTTCTCTCTTCGATGAGATGCCGCGCCATCAACTTAATCGCCAACGTTGCTGCTCGCGTTTAACGATGTTCCACAAATATATATTGTTAGTTTGCTGAATACACATAAGTGGATTCTAATTGAAATGCTTTAATTATTCCCTAGAGATCTATTGTTTTCTAGAAAGAACGCGGAACAACTTTGACTAAAATTCATTTCGGACAATAATTCCATAATACCTATCTACAGTTTTCTATTGTTAATATTGTAAGTGCATAAGTTACTTTCCATACAGCACAGATCGTTCCAGCAATATTACCACAACGTTACAACGTTCCATAGCAATATTGTAGGATGTAACATTGCAGATGTTGCTGCAATGTTAATACGAGCTTCTGTATGTATAGGTTATTCTCAACAATTTATTCCAGTAGGTAATAATGAGGATAAATTTGAATACCACGAATGAGGTATAAGCTGTAATTACGAACCTTAATGACATTGCAGACTGTACAATATTAAAGCAACGAATTTCACTATATCGATGATATATGAATCTCTGATTCGCGATAAATTTAATCTTTCATGCTCCGCTTTCATAATACACATTCGACAAAAGTCGTTTCACAATCGTATTAATAAATCGTGATTCTTCGCGAGACTCGTTAAATTATTCAGATCTGCCATAGTCGGCCTAATCTACGTCTAATGTCAGTGAAAGGATAAGACGTGGAAGGCCCTAATTCGCCAACAGTCGTCTCAATAATGCGTCGCTCCCGCTCGTAGGCCTCGCAGGAAACAAGCAGCCGAGGCAGTCCTTCGACTGCATCTATATTCTCGCTATCTCGGCAATCGCGAGTTACGGAGGTCGGTGAGGCGAATGTGTCGGAGAGAAATCCGGATAGACGGACGCGCGGCAAGCACGTCTAAGGGAGAAAAGGACGGAGAGCGCAAGGCTAGCGGTGGGAGGGAGACCGAGGGAACGTGAGGCCAAGTCGGAAAGAGAGAGAATAGGAAACAGAGTGGAGAAGGTGAGGAGGTGAGCCGAGGGTGGCTGTACGTCGATAGAGCGGCGCGCCACGGAGGCCAAGATACGACACCGCCGCCACCGCCAGCAGACCCGTAAAGGGGCGGGGGTTCTCTCTCTCTCCGCGAAGGTGGCGAGGGGTTCGCGGGGATGCCTTGCCTCACCAGGGTAGAGACGACACAGGAAAAGCGGGGTTTCGTACAGGGCGGGGAGGAGGGGAGGGGGGGGGGAGACAGAGACGCACAGCCTCGCTCCTTCGTAACCGTGGGCAAGGAGCACGACGAAGACACTCGGCAAGGTCTTCCTCCTTCCTTGCTTCATCGCCTCCTTTTTGCACAGCCGGCGCAGATGTTACACCGACGGACGTAGATAAGAGAGTGCGTCGACTGCCTCCGCGGTACCGGGTAAACGGAATTTTTAATCGGCCTTCTATATGTCTGATTTTCTTCTACCCTGCCATTCCATCACCGTCGCCGCTGACCGAAAGACGCTCCGGCTCCAGGCGGTATAACCACTAATATTCATTCTCGATATCTTCGACATCTAATTAATTTTACGAGACGCGAGATCAGAAACGAGACTCAGAAACGAGATTGTATTTTTAAACTGTACGCTACAAGATTATATTATGTTAATAGCAGACAATGATAATGAAAATTATAAGCTGGTTTGACAACTCGGAACGATATCCGTGTTTAATCTATATGTATACAATACAACCAACATAAAGAGATATTTGTCGCATAGCTTTTACCTTTATACTAGCTCTTTCTCTCTTTTATAATATTTAATAAATTTATTTATCAAACTCCTCTCTCTACATACATCTTATTGATTTGCGAATACTCTTCCATTATCGCATCAAGTATATCAAGCTATCGCTTAATAGAAGTTTAACAAAAGGATCTGCTTTTTTTATGGAAAATGTGTATGACACATAATATGCTTTCGCACAGACAGGTGTGCGTAGAATTACGCGCTGGTGGCTATATATGCATCGCGTATGTCGCAGATGGAGTCGGGTAAGCGGGTGAGTATCGGTATTCGGTTAATTATGGTCCCCCATCGGGCCTGCATGAATTCTTGACGCGGGGGGTGTTGCAACACCCCGTGCCATGCGCGCCTGTCATATCCCCAGCAGCATTACTGCCAACGTCACGCGCCGATCGGTACGATAGGATCGTACGCTGACGCGATCAACCTAATGTAGGATAACGCCCTTTCCTCCATATATATATGTATACATATATATATATAGTGACCGCGCTATACCTGTACGAATGATAAACGTCTGACATCCAGCTTAAAAGTAAATGAAGATAACTCTCATTATTAGTAATCAATAGGGAATATTGGATAATTAGTACATTAATTATCATTATCTATAAATAATTAAATTCAAGAGATTTCGAAAGAAGAGAAGAAATGTAAGTTAGATATTCGAATAGAAAATATTGCATGACATTTTGATTAATACATTTTTTTTAACGTTGTTCATCGTATTTGACTTTTGATACTAAGACCAGATATGAGCTCATCCGTTGAGGCAGTTTTCGTGAAAAATATTGCTCGTTTTACAGGCGGTAGAAGCCGAGCCACGTGAGAGTGGGGGTTGTATTTAATTAAACCTCCAGGGGCTGCCTGATCGAGCATCAATACCCAGCGGTTCTCACATCTTTCGGAAAAACCAAACATCATGTAATCTGCACAAATTAATTCGTTATATTTCGTGAAGAGATAAAAGTGTACAAAAAATTAGTTATAGTATAAAATTATATATCTTCAGAATTTCGTAATTATATTAACTTAAAAAATGTTTTATAATTTCTTTTATTAAACAAGAACTCCCTTTATAACAAAGACACATGTACGCGCTGCTTCTCATTACGTCACATTGCATAATCTAATCAATTGACAGTTGGGAGCAATATTTTGCGAGGTATAAATTAGAAACGGAATCGATCGACGATGTGCATGCGAGAAACTCGACTACCGAGTAAGCAGATTGTTTCTTCCAGCAAGAACGTATCTAAAGCGTAGAAAGTCTACGGATGCAGCTGCAGCAAGAAAATTAATTGCGTCGAGCTGCTGCGGCTGCGAATTACGGCTGATGTAAACCAATTTTCTCGGAACATTTATACAGCGGAGATTTGTTTGAAATTGGCGTAAAAAAACACGACAAAATCTAAAAAAAATTGCTTAAGAGTTGTTGAACTTACAAAAGAATAAAAACGTTTATGCAATTTTACGAAAAATAATCTTAAGGCGTCATCTCTTAAAAAATGTTTTGTATCATTTACGCGAATAAAAGCGTTTCGAAATTGAGTTGTCAAAATTCGCTTTCCCTGCGATACCTCTTATCGCGATTCGTTTGGATTAATCGGACGGTCGCGTGCAGCATTCGGGATGAGAACCGAGTAGGAAAATCCCTGTCGGTGGGATGTACGGAGGCTTGCGAAGTCTTATTAGCGATTTAGGGTGGGCCGCCCCTTCTATTGGCTCCAAGCGCCCGATGCTGGGAATTAAAAATCGCTAAATTCGGTTACACAGACGCCGCCCGTCGTTTTATTTCGCGCAGCCCCACGCAATCGCGGCAAAGTCTGGCCAATCAAGTCGAGAGAAATCCGTCGTATTAAAAAGTCACGTCGTCGGGAAATGGGAAGAAAAAGATCGGCGAACGAATAAAAAGAAGTTTTCTGTGATTTAGAGAAAGTTAAATAACAATCAATTTCAAACTGGGATGAAAAATAGGATTTGTCATCGCTAAATAACCGCATCGCACGCACCCTAAAATATAATAGTAGTCGCTTTGCGGATTCATCGATCGGTAAAAATCTACGAAAGTGTTGATTGGGTGGTCCGAGGTTATTTTTTTCGGTTAAGCTCTCGCGGTTGAAATCTGGAATGACTTTCTAGTTAGTCGAATCGGACCGGCCTGGGGAGGGGTGAAACGAGGCACGAGGATACGGCGCCGCGAATTTTATTCGGCTACGGTGGCTGCCTCTGTAGACGCGACGAGAACATTTCCTCCACATTACATTAATTCCATGCATTTAAATGGTCATTACCTGCCTTGCAGAACAAACTGCCGTAGCACTGTGCACCGCGCTGCTACTTTGCGCTGTCTCGTCTCGAAATGTATTGCGCCAATTTTAAGCAAAACACGACATACATTTCCCCTAAATTTTTCTTACTGTTTAGCCGACATTCCGAAAAACTGAGGAGATATTCTATTGTTCACATATTAAACCTCTTAATCGGCTTCATTGCGGTTCATCTCAATGTACGATAATTAAGGATGGTGGGGCGCTTACAAGAGCCAGGAGATATTGGATGGTCCCGTATTTACACCCTTTAGGGTATTCGTATTAACCTCCCTTAAAGCGCGGTGCCCTTGAGTTTGTTGACCAACTAAGTAGAAAGGGCCAAACTTCAGCATCCCTTATGTTTGTCGGAATAATTCGCAGATTATCTCCTACATGGATATCAATTCCATCTTCTAATGTAAATAGCAGATTGTCATTTATCCAGTTGATCTCTATCGAAATTATAATCATTGTAAGCAATCATATATATACAATGTATATTATACATACTATAAAAAAATTGTTTCACATTAACTTGAAAATCTTGCATATAGAGATCTGCACGCTGTTTGTACTTCAATCAGCTCCCTTCACGTCTCTGCGTCCCATCGTTACATCGGTCGTCATCGAGAAGCTCGAGACGCGATAAAAAGAAAGCGCGAAATTCATGAAGAATGGCGATACTCAATCACGCCAAAGACAACCGCCTGGGAGTTTGGCGTCCGAAACAATACGAAACAAACGGCCTCCGGGGGCGGATATTAGTTTTTCGATTTCTCGAGCCCCAATCGGCGACCTCCTCCCTGTCCCGCTTCTCTTCAGCCCCTTCGGCAACCCGCTCTCCTCCGCCGAGCCCCCCTTGGCGTTATTTTTCTCAGTCATATTCCCAACTGCGCATTTATCACTTTTAAACGAGACTGGAGAAGCCGATGGTGCGGGCGCTCTCCTCTTCTTCGGCCGTTCTTCTCCTCTGTCCCTTTCTCCCTTTTTTTTTTTGTCACCGGGCGCCGGATGCAAAAAAAGAGAGGGCTCTTCGAGAGCCAGCCTGGAGACAGGCTCTCCAGCGGCACCTCCAAGGGCCATAACTCTGCCACATGGAATTTCCCCTTTCGTGAGGTGGTGGCGGCGGTGGTCGGTGCCTCTGTGTTCTACGCTTCGGTATACAGACACTTTCCTCTCCCCTTCATCCTCTTCGACGGCGATCGGTAGGTGTATCTACGCTCCGGTTTGTTTCACACTCATGATTCACCGCGTATTTTGTTTTAAGAGTCCGCTTCATTCTCAAGCATAGGTATGTATCAATATATTTGATAACGAATTCAATAAAGTATTTAATACACGTTTACAATTTATATAGTAATAAAATTTCTCTTCATTCTTTATAGATATTAAGCAATAAGTATTTGATGATATCAAACAATTATGATGTGCTAACTATAAACACATTATTCATTATTATAATGTATAATATATTGTCTGTAATAATAATGGTATTATTTAATTAAAATATTAAAAAATTATATATTTGTTGTTAATTTTGAAACAATTTTTTAAATTGAAGCTAAAGCACGTAATATCGCAAATTAAATTGACAAGAAATTTAATATTAACGCTATATAATAAGCACTTTTTAAGTACTGCAAATAATTTATTGCAAAAAATATCACCTCAGCAGGGATTTAAATCTGGATCTGCCAAATTATAACCACAGTAAAGGAAGACCGACTTTTTCAGGCGTAAACGATATTAAGAGGTGGACAAATGGTTTGTCAATTTAATTTGTGATTTATGTATTTCAGCTAAGTCTGTGTTTCCAGACCGACAAATAATCAACATGCAGTTTGTTTGAAAATTGTAAAAATTCACACAACATGCTATTAGACACGAAGACCCGCCTTGACCGAATACAGTCCTCTTCACTCATTTATGATGAAAAATAAAATTTACTTGGACTGTATAAATATATTTTCACTAATATTTTACGTTATCTCGATGCAACAATTCTTTTAATTACGATACAAGTCTATAATTTATGTGTCCCTTCATGACATAAAAAATCAAGAAATATGATCCGATGCCTCTTTTTATTTCAAGAGTAATTCGTTTAACTTTTGATATCAAATAACGGTCGAGGCTTGAGATTCTCGCGTTTCTACAACTAGGAAAGCATTCGATCCCATCTCTGCCCACTCTCTTTTGCACTCGGCTCGCGTGCACTCTGCCTTATTAAGGGCTGATCCGCCCTCGCCATCGTCTCCTACCGATGGACCTCATCCTCCGGACTGTCCCACAACCGCCGTACATCACCGACACTGGCTCCAGGGGATGAGTTATGCCCCCCTCAAGCGCACGGTCCTACCTCGTACCTACCACCTATACCCCAGCAGACTCCGACTATCCCGCGATCTCCTCTGTCTGCGAGGTCTGGATACATGCCGCTGTTTTCGATGTATATATCAAGATCTGTCTGAGGTTTGCCGGTCGAAGATTTGTTGACCCTGACTGCCTTACCTTCGCCCACAAGTATTCCAGTGTCTCGAGTAAGATTAGGATCGATTCCCCGATTAAGTCTTGCCAATGTAAAGCACGCAGAAAATTAGTCACTCTCCAATTTGGATGGTTTTTTTTTTATTTAATATGAAAATTATAAAAAATTATTTAAAAAATTAATAAATTTTAAAATGTTCATTTATGTGCTCAATAATTAAATTGAATACATATTTTCAACTGTACACATAACCAGCGCAGCGTTTATCAAAACGAAATTGTCATAGTGCAGCGGATAAATTAATAGGTAAAAAGGAAATGTGCCTAAATGTTTTAAGAGCATTGCGATTTTCTATAAAGTTTAGCACTAATATGGAAGATCCTGTTAGCCTTAAAATCAAGGGATCACTGAAGCTGTTTGCCCAGGATGGTCACTTATTAATGCGGGCGCAGGGCCAAGCTAATTCCCTAGCCAGAGCACAGCTTAGAAAGGACTTAGCCGATATTTGGATCCTTACTAATACCCGACTCTACGTACTTGAGGCTTGCTTGTCTTTCAAAAGAGCACCGGCTCTTATATCAGCCATTAACAAGAACTTGCGAATCTGTGCGGTTTCCAAATCAAAATAAATTTAAATAAGTCTAAGTGATTAGTTTATAAGAACTCGACTGGATTTGATTATTGAAAATACATGCATTAAAAAATGTTTATATGACGACAGCTCGAGAAGATTTTGACGACAAAAAGATTAAAAATGTACAAAAGAGCATTTCATTAAAACAATTCGCCGTAGTTGCGACAGTAGGAAAGCCGACGTTAACATAATCGCCGATAATAGTCTGGCCGCTTATAAAAACGGGAAAACTTTTCCTCGTCGAGTCTCCTGCCGTCGAGTCTCCTGCCACTTTCCACTTTCTCCAAGGCGGTAACGTCCCCCACGCGGTGCCGACCGAGAAGTTGGTTTACCACCCCCGGGGGTGGTTAGCGGGTCTAGTTAAGGGGCGTCTTAATTACCCACGGTAATGAACACCTTGTCGTAAAAACTTGCGTCGGTTTAATTATTTCAGCTGGCTCCCTCCTTAGTCGCCTTGCTCGGTTACCCTCGTTCACGAGTCTCGGTCTCGGTTTCCCTCAAAACTAAACGATGCCGGCGATATGCGGTATAGATTTCTCTCTCGATTATCGAACATTATCTCAAACGTACTGTATACTATACATGTCGGTTTCTCGAAGTATATGTATCTGAATTCTAAATACGAATGCACAATTAATCTCATAAGCAATTATTCACGAATAGTTCTTGTTCATATAAAACAATTATTACAATGCATGCATCTATATTGTGGAAGTTTAAATAAAATATTATTAAAACGCAGAAATGGAGATAGGAGTAAGGAGAGGGGCAATAAAGGCGCATGGTTCTCCTACGACAGCATCGGATCCAATTACAGCCACGTGGGATAGCAATACTTTTTAAGGGTGAGTCTGCAACGAGGAGGAACACGGAAAAGGCCGCGCAACGGGTATTGCGGCACGGTTTGTCGTCTCTCGCTCCTATAAATTCGCGGGAATTAAACGAAAGAATGCGGTCTGCCTCGACGTACAACCTGCCCACCCTTAACCGTGGCCCTCTAGCACCCCTTCTCCTATTCTCTTTCGCGGGGAGAGAGTGCCCTTTCTCTCTGAGCGCGTCTCTCTTTCGCGCGTTACCGCGGGGTCTCATTTTTGGGGGTTCGTTGGATTTTTAATTAAGGGCGCGGCGGTGACTCCCACGGCAAGAATGCGCGGTATCGTGCGAGGTATTTCGTCGAAAAACTTCCACCCCCCCTCCTCTTCCCGTCTACCGAAATAGAGCTTACCCCTTTTCACCAAACGCTTCGACTTGAAAGCTGCATTATTTAATAATTTAAATTAATTATTTTGTATTGCTCTTTTTATCGGCAATATGTATTCTTTTTTTAATAAAATTAATGTTCGTTATATTTATATGCAGCAAACAAGCTGATTTATTATCATTTTGACGTCGAAATAATAAGAAAGATCAAAGTCAAGGTATCAAAATAACTTTATTTCAATGTCATGGAAGTCGAAATGATGATTTTTGGTTATCAACCAAAACTTGACTGTTTATTATCGTTAAGAATTAAAATAAAGTCATTTTGATATTTTGTTGACTTTTGTGTGTGACCTTGGATTGTTTGCTGAGGGATGTTCTAATGATTGAAATATTAAAATAATGAGAGACTCAAGTTTATCGGCGAATAAAGTATAGATGCACTAAAAGAATTCCAAGTTCCCGCGCGGCATCAAAGCTCGCGCAAGAAATCAATTTTTAAGAGAACGAAAGATGTCGAGCGGATGTTGCAGACTCTACCAAGAGGGTACTTTGCTCCCCCTCTCTCGCCACTACGTGGATCTCTCTCCGCGGACCAGACCGAGGGAGGGTAGTTTTGATTTATGGAGACCGGCCGGCAGATTTACGAATATCAAATTCGCGTTTAAGGGTGCCACCGTGCGAGAGGGCTGCAAAGGCTACGATGCCACCTAGGGGTGGGTCTCATGTGTGTACATTACACGGGGATTTACAGTGTTGTAGGGTAGGCCAAACGTCGCGCATAACTTTCGAAGGAGATGAGGGAGTTCTTATTGGACCCTACCGAGGAATTTCTGGGTACGTGCCCTTCGCGACAGTAATGCGACAGAATGAGTTTCTAATTAGATAGAACTCTGATGAGACATTTTACGAGAACGTTAGCCATCGGTAACAAGAAACGATTCTTTCGCTTGCGACTGTAAATTCCACTTAACAGTAAAAAATTACTTTCGTAACTGAATATGAAAAGAGAAACGCTAATTACAGAAAACGTTAACTAAAAGGAAAGAAGATCATTACATTTGTAAGTCCAAATAATTCGCAGCGACACCCGAAATAATTTCAAAGTCTGCCAAGCTATCTGTTTAAATAGTTCACTGACTGAGGATGTACGTGAGAATGCAAATTCCGTCTCGGGTAAACCTCACAGGTCCAGGTAGTAACGCGACGAATAAATCATGCGAGACACTCCGAGCGACTAAGAGGCGAGTCGGTGCAGGGTACCCTCGTGTTTATGGTGCCAGAATCGACATATTTCAGATGCGCTTTTAAATATTAAATCCAACGGAGGGTGCATGCCCTACCTTCGTTTCGCGGCAGCCGTTCCTCGCATAAAGCACACTAATGCGCGGCCCGCTCAGTCGAACGAGGAACAAATGCTACACACCGACACGTGCAAACTTGTAGAAAGTCTGCGACTTTCGTTGCTCGGAAAAACGACGGCTCGTTTATTACGATGGGAAATACTTCGTTACACCTACAATTCGCTACATGTATGTGTGTGTGCCCGCGAACAATTTCTTCATATTTTAATAAGAAATGTAGCTTATTCGCTATTTACATAATGCTGAATAAGTTTAAATGGACCGACCATTAATTTGTAGAAACCCTTACCGAAATACACACACTAACCAATTTATTATGAGAAATAATAATTACTTATTTAGCGTAAATATGTTAAACTTATTTCACTAAAAGTATTAAGCAACAGCTTTTAATAACACCTACAATAGATAATTAATTACTGTCTTTCAGTTTCAAATTGGTCAGTACTAGATTTTTGTAAGAAAACACTTGCTTTCTTAAAATATATTGTATTAAAATATATATTAAAATTTCTTGTGTCTCGGCATAAAAATTCGCGCGCATAGTAATCGTAATCGCGAGCGAAATAATTCGGATGATGCATGCGCAGTGAAGCATGCGCATCGGACTTCCTCTTTTTCCAACCGTTAAAGATAATTCTCGCTCTCCTCAGATGTTCACTCCAATCTCTTGGCGAATATTTGAAGAGGCCAGATCAAAGCGCGTCTGGTCAATTTCATCAACATTTGAATACGTACTTCCTTTTCCTCTGCGAGTCGATCTAGCTTTCTTTCCCTTTCCCTCGCTTTCCTTCCCTTCCATTCCTCCTTTCTCTCTTTCTCTGTTCTCTCTCTCTCTCTCTCTCTCTCTCTCTCTCTCCCTCTCTCTTTCTCTCTTTCTTTCTCTCTAACTCTCTCGTTCTCTCTCTCTCTCTCTCTCTCTCTCTCTCTCTCTCTCTCCCTCTCTCTTTCTCTCTTTCTTTCTCTCTAACTCTCTCGTAGCACTTTTCCGGATCTACCTAAACAACCCTCAACCTTTTGGATCTTTTTGCGTGGACGGCCAGCTAGCGAAAAGAGCTGAGAAAAGCAAGATGAATGAGAAGGGACGAGCGGGTTGGGAAGTTCTCAAAAGTGTTGGCTGAAACGGAAAGCGTTAAAGGAACACGCACTGATAACGTGAACCTCGTAGTCTTCTAAAAGATACTCAGCTCGATACGATGCTCTCTTCGCTTTCCATAGATTTCTTGTTTCATTTTGGAAAGTTACTACGCTCCTATTCAATTTTATTTTTCTTAACCCTTACGATCTAAAAAGTATTCATTATAATCAAAAAATATAATTGTAGACGACATTTTTTTTTATGATAATACGTATTGAATTTCACAATATAATATTTTACAGATTTGATATCACGGGCAGAGATCTCTAAATAATACCATACATTAAGACAACAGACAGTACAAAATGCCGTCGGGGAAACAGTATTAAATAGGGGCGGGCACTGCGGCGCGATCAAAGCATAATTTTAATTAGGCAGATTATACAGAAAGATAAAAATTATTAAAATTATTGCCTTAATGAAAGGGAGCTGCGTCGCTTCACGGAGGGACGCGTAATTAAACGTCGGGAGTAGCTTCCCCTGGCGAGGGTTGTTTCAATGCTGGCTGAGTGAGCCAAGTAATATACAAGCCTACGAATTTGAAAAGATCGTTTAATTTCTATCCACTTGCTGTTCATGTTACATCTACGATATACGCACTAAGCGTATTACCGAATCAATCATTGTATCCTAGGCGCGCAAGAGATTGCGGCAAATGGATTACAGGAGTCTCCTATTTATTATTACATACTACATACGCAAAACTTATTCGGGAGAAGGGAAAAAAAATGCTCTTTTAATGTTCTCCTTATTTATATTCTTTAACATTTTACGTAAAAATGTGTTAAGAAAAGGAAAAGTACTTTGTTACGTATATACTGATTATACATTAATTATAAAATAATTGTATGTACATTTTCCTTTCCTTATAATAGTCAATAATAAAAATAAAATCATATACAGAAACTATAGGGCATCAGCATGTTGATTGAATCCTTCATTCTAAAGTCAATTCCTCACCATCCTAAGGAGAGAACCAATGGAAGGTCGATAAGAGGGCCGCCCCCTTCTGGTGGCAGATCAGCCCGCAAACCGCAAGGTGCCACCACACCCCCAAAAACCACCCCTGACACCCCCGCGGCCAATGATCGGGCCTAGCCACCCCCAGAACCACAAACCAACCGCAAGACGATGCGCAGAACCGCCTCGTTCATGCACGCACCGCGCATTCCAACCGCAAAACAAAATGGAGCCCAGTAAACTGTTAAGATTTTCAACGGTAAGTCGACGTTCACGGCGATTCTCCGAGGAAGTTAAATTAAACGTAATCTCGAGTATATAAATAAGAAAAAGATTTATTGAGCAGGACGCGAGAAGAAAAATTGTAGCAAATCTTCTTATTATTCATAAATATATAATTAATACATCTTTTATTGATAATACATTTCGTCTTTTCCACAAAGCTCGAAGAAGTAAATATATACGTTATGCATTTAACTTGCGTTGTGTAGTACGCTGCTAATTTTAATACTCTTTCAACGTTTACGTCAATCACAGCAATGACATTAATTTAATATAAACTCGAAAAAAAGTTAATCAATTTTTTTCTTCTAATTTTATTTTTATCTTGAGAAAAAGGATAGCGACATACGTCACGACACAATATAGAATGCATTCACGTAGAAATCATGTCGCGTTTCTGTTTCATCTCCCTGGGGATGCTCGCTCTGAATATATAGCCGTCGTCAAGTTACGGCGATCGACTAGAATTTTTCCGTGAGAGTTCTCACGAGTCTTGGCACCTCGCGGAGGTGGGCAACCTGGCAGGTTGCAGCCTGGGGTTCTGAGGTACCCCAGCGTGGCCGTTGCGGCAGGGACTGGGGGAACCCGCGCACCCGCGGTGAGGGAGGAGGTGAGTGCGCGGCCGTTGGGGGGGTAGCGGATGGATGGTCGAGAAAGCAGAGGGGGGGGGATTTTGAAAGAGGGTCGGTGGTCGAGGTGGTAGTGGCAGAGGAGGTAGCTGGAGGAGAAGCAGAGGAGGAAGAGGAAGAGGAGAAGGAGGAAGCATAGTCTCGTGGAGGAAAAGGTGGCAAGGGGTAGAGAGAGAGAGAGAGAGAGAGAGAGAGAGAGAGAGAGAGAGAGAGAGAGAGCGCGAGGAGCAGAGAATGAGGAGAAGGAGGAGATGGTGGGCCCTGGGGGTGGGTTGCCTAGCTACCGGCGAGACCCGGCCAAGATACTCTGAGATCTCTCTCTACTGCTTCAGGTCAGGCTCTCGCATATTTCTCTGGCGCGTTTGACCAGGTTCTTCAGAGTCGGGAAATCGAACACCGAGAAATGGCTAACCGACTAACTTGACGATGACCCGATGTCCGGATGCTCATGATTTACACGAAAGTTCGGTGAATCAAATATTGTTCAGTGCATCCAGAATAAATAATACTTGCATTAAAATACTTAATTTATAATAATTTTAATATATATTTATATTTGGAAAGTAAACGTAAAAAAGCTTTCTTCTTCTTCTTCTTCTTCTTCTTGAGAAAAAAAAATTATTTCTTTTTGAGAAATATTATTGTAACAAGGAATGGAAATACACTGGAGTTATTTGTAACGCCGTAACTTTTTGTCGTTACTTTATTATACTAACAGTTTAGTAATGACGTTGCAAATTTTTTATGGCGATAATGGTAACACCAAAGTTGGAAAAGTCAATCGTTACTTGTAAGAGATTGGAAAAGTCACTCGTTACTAAAAAAAAAGAAAAGAAAAGTAACTCGTTATCTGTAACAAGTTACTTTTACTGTAACGAATAAAAGACACGCGTCAATGCGTTACAAGTAATAAATTACTTTTCAAAATAACTTTCCCAAGTAAACGCAATTTGAGCGTATAGTTATAAGCAGGGAATGGAAGAGTTACTTTTCAGTCATAAAAAATTGTAACATTTTTACCACATTGTTATAAAAAGTTACTGTAAAAGTAACTCTTCCATTCCTTGGTAAGTATAATTACAGTCATAAGAAATTGCAATGTCATTTTATTAAAAATAACAAATCAATGATAAAAAAAACTCTAAAAGCAACAGTGTTGCCTTCATTTCCTGAATATTAATGAGAGTCAATATTAAAGAGATATCGTTTTTATTTACTTTAAGACAAATATTTTAAAATATATTTTAAAATAAATGCTAGAAAAGAAACTTTTTTATGAGAGGATATTTATAATCTAAGAATATGTTTTAAATTATTTAAAATATTTTAAAATATAACTAATACAAATACAAAGCCTATAACAATCTGGCTTGGATCTTTAATTGCTTATATGTATAATTTCGTGCGAATTTATATACTAATATATGTAATCTTCCCCAAACTGCGCGCCGAACAATCGTCGGTCTTGAAACGTAATTCTAATAAACTACCGCAGTACTATCATGAATTAAAACAAATAATTAATTGATGCTCTTTTGGCATCTTATATATCGATGTTATTATAAACTATATTAAGATCTGAATACTAAATCTGGAAAATTCTTCTCATTACGATAAATATTACCTCTGCCGGGAGTCGAACTCGGATACCTCGCTTTACGCGCAAGTGTCGTAGCCAATTAGACAGATTACCGAGGCCTTAATAATATATTTTAAAATATATTCTTAGATTATAAATATCTTCTCATAAAAAAGTTTCTTTTCTGGCATTTATTAAAAAGTAAATGTATGACGAAGACAAAAAAAAAGCATATTCGCGGGTGGAATAAAATTTCCTTTGTAAACTTTACTTTTAATTTTTATTAAATACTTCTAAATTAATTTGAAATAACGCTCATTATACGGAACAGTATTTGCTGCAGTTTACTGCAAATTAAACTTCACAAATTATTAATTACAAAAGAATGAAGTTCAAATTTGAGCAAAGTATGGGATTAAAATAAACTCATTGTTTTATCAATCTTTTTTTCCTAAGACGATACCAGTGTCGCCCTCGTACGAGGAAGAAGGTAAAGACATTTAAGAAGACTCACCCTCTGCCTTCTTGCACCCTTCTTTAGCTTTAAGAAATCGTCACCCTCGTGGTAAGGCAGCTCGCAGAAAGGTCGGTAAAAAACAAGGATCAAAAAATGCAAGAAACAATTTCCATTAACGAAACATAATTTATTAAGTAATTCATTAATTTAACATCTCTCGAAGGTCGACCTTCCAATAATTTTTCAAGGATTGTTAGAAATATTTTTTCTCACAGAAATTTAATTTTCTTAATTTATTAAAGATTATAAAAAACAATATATAAGACCATCACTTCGAAGAATCAACTTTTCTAACTCATATAGTTGCTGTTGAATCGACGTAAGATTAGAGGATGGACAGCTATTAGACCTAAAGTAAAACGAGTCGGTAAGAAAGAAAGAATAAGGACATTTTCTTAAAGAAGTTGCACCGCCGGCAAGCGTCTTTTAAGAAACCACTAGTACGCTTAGCCACCACTAAGAAAGATGGCGCCTTCTTTAAAGAATCTTGTTAATAAAGTATATTTTCTCTATCTTATTCGAATTCTTTTCCTTTTCTATAACCATAAAATATAAGAAAACAGTATTTATCTCTCTCGGTTGCAAATTATTGCAACATTGCTTATATTTCAACGTAGAACATTTTTGTACCGTTGATGAATTGTAGCAAATCTGATTTTACTTTGCAAATCCGAATACGCGAAAAATCCCACGATCTCCCTGGACAAGCGACCGTTTTTTTCCTCGACGTTCCCTCTTTTCCCGTTCCTTTCGGCGTGTCGGCATTTTCGCCGCGCCGCACGAAGAACAAAGGACGGCTTCACGGTCGGTTAATTTAATCTAAGCAAACATCATACAGATGGTACGGCAATGCGTTTCATGGGGTGTCAGGGAGATTGGGGAGGGTGGAAAATACCTCGAGTGCTGCAAGCGAACGGAGACGGGGATCCGCGGGCCATGGATCTAGATACATACGTAAGTACAAGAGTATTCAAGACGGCGCCGTGAAGCGATGTTTAGCATGTAGATGAAGATCTTGGTAATCAAGGGCTGGTGGCCCCGCGGGCACACTTCGTCAAGTCTCTCTCTTATTTCCAGGCATCGTCATGCAATGCACGAATCAACGTGGAATTTAATACGATGCTGTCTACTAAGAGTTTTACACGATCTTCGAATAAGAGAATTTTACGCTTACATGGGTTAAATACAAATTTCAAGAAATTTTGAGACGTTAAATCATATTGGTTTCCACAGCAAATCCCATAATAGCGTAGAAAATCGAACCCTTTTTAAAGAAAAGATATAGTAACGCAGTCTAGTTTTTACATTTCTGAACATTGTTTGTTGTGATTAACTTTATATTAAAATTTAGTAGTAAAACTCAATAAATTTTGATTATTATAATTTTAACAATTGTAAATATTATAATTAATCGATCAAAGAAATTAATCCCTTCTTTATTTTATTTAAATTTAAATAAAATAAAATTGCCAAACAACAAAACCCGATTATTTCTTTTGTCTCTGGAAAAGAATGTGTATATGAATACTTTTGTAAAATATTAAAACACAATAAAATAAAACGGAATTATTAATTTCTTTGACTGATTAATTGTTATTTGTTTAAATTAGTAATAATATTAAGAAGGGCTACAAGCCAAATATTCTTATTGTCATTACTAATTTTATTATTGCTGAGCCGTAATATTATTTTTGTTTAAGACACGCGGATTAAACAATGCCTCACAATTACAATTATTCTATTTTCACTTATTTGTTTAACTATTATCGAATCAAACGGTTTAAAACAATTAAAAAAAACATGGTCCCCTACGATGTTCATCCGACACTCTTTCCCGGAGACGTCTCGAATCGGAGTCGTATCTCGTTCGAAATGATCGGGTCTCGTCGTCCGAAAATTCACCCCGTAATCGACGGACAAAAAGTAATTTCCCATCGAGCGCGACAAAGGGTGATTTTGCATGGGGAAGGGGGAGTCGTGTTGGCGATAGCCGGGGGAGGGGGAGGGGGTGGCAGTGACCGGTGCGTGTAACGACCATTCTCCCCTGCCGCCTCGTCACCGCGATTCCCTCGCTGCCACCTCCAAAACCACCCCCGTACCACCGCGACCGCCGCCGTTGCCAACTAGAAAGAACGTTTACGGGGAACGCGCCACGTGCGCTCTATGCGTAGAAAAGATGTGGGAGGCATGAGTATGTGTGTACCAACGCGTTCGGTTTGACTGGTATGTGGGGCTCTGGGGCACTTTTTGTTCGTGTCTTTTCATCTCCAGTTTCGTTCAATAGAAAATCAGTGGGCGCTATCCCGCATTTTATCAAGGTAATGACTAAATAACGCCTTGATTAAATAATTGACTGATCGATCAATTATACATGTTGATGTCAACCGATGTATTAAAACAAAAAAATTATATCGGAATTCATGCAACTTTGCATAAATGTTAATATTTATGTTAAAAATAGAAGCTAAATATCACGTTGAAATTAAATTTTAACTGTCAAAAAAAATTGATTATATTAATAATATTATTATAAATTATGTGTGACTTAAAAAAATTTTTATTAACTGTTCTATATAGGGCAAAATTTACTGCATCCATTCTTTCGCAGCCTCTCCAGGTTCAACTTCCTTTTTCATCTAGAGAAGCTAGGTCGACCGCATCATAAATTACATTACAGCGAGTAATTATTGTTCTTCATTACTCAGGAAGTACGCGGAGTTGCATGCGCAAGTTGTGACAAAAGAGCTTCGACATTCGAGATTCTCCCTTCTGCACCCTTCGTTTCTCTTTGTACGATGATATATCCCCCGCGAGGACACCCATGAGATAAAGGATGAAAAAAATAAACAGAAGAGAGAATCGCACGGAAAAAGATGAGTACCAAGCAACGCCGATGGAATCGTGGATTTAGCGCGGAATCGGTAGCGCGGCATGACTGCGGGACGATAAATCGGCATGGCCAACTGCTCGAGTCAACGAGCCGTGTCCAGTTTGCCGCCCCTCGCCAGAGAGTGGTTCGGTGGACGCGAATTCTCGCGGGGAGGCAAAGGGACGAGGGAAACGAAGAGTCGCCGCGGGAAGCGGAAGGGTGAGAGGGACTATCCCGACATTCACCACACGCTATTCTTCATACTCCATTATCCGTGCTCTACTCCACTCTACTCCATTATGCCGGCACCGCGTATAAACGACGAGTCGTACCCACCCCCGACCCTCCCCGACGCGAACCGCCATATGTCCATCAGGTTACTCGTCGTCCTCGCTGTGTGCAACAGCGATAAACACTAGCCCAAGCGCGGTGGCTCGGTTATCGAATGAGAAAAGTACGTTGCTTTATGCAGACCGCTTCATAATCCGCATCAAACTTCGCCAGAGTATATCCTTTGACCAATTTGAGGTCAACTTTTCATTTACGAAATTCAAATATAATTACGAATGTTATTTGGTGTTAATCATTAAAAGTTTCGCCGAGATAAAATTGCGAGAAAAATTATAATTCCCAACAAACTACAGATACTCTACTCTTCTTCCAATTATATCACGTATAAATACACAAAAAGAACGATTTGATTGAAGTATCTAAAAATTTAGCTAAGCACACACACAGATCTAAAAGTATAATTTATTTGACTACCAAAATTATTATCTATGTAGGACGTTTAAGCTGCAGTTGCTAGAATAGATTTCGCAACGTTGCTCTCATCATGCTTGAATTTCCTACATAATTTTGATGGTCTGACGAAATTATTTCCAGATTTGTTTTCCACCTAAATTTTTAGACGCTTCAGCAAAATTGTTCTTCCGTATATTATTATCTGCATTGCTGTAATTATGTTATAATAACACATAGTTAAAATTAACAACATCGATATTTGAAAGAGGGTGGTGTGCCACGCCTTTAAAAACATGTAGTGCCGAGACATATGCCATTTGCAGTGATAAACTTAACTTGGTGTACTAAATATGAAACACGCCTTCATCATACACGTACATACGACTTGGCTGGAGCTACGAGGCAGACGGAAATTCCCCTCCCGAGACCAGGTTTAATTAAATCTTTTGCAAATTTGCATATACGCACTTCCGTCAGTGAGAATCCTTTAGAACCCTTGGCGTTACCGAGACCCCAGTAGAGATTCGTTTCCCTACCTACCTGTTATGTAGATCTGCCACTAGTCCTCCGAGATGATGATGATAATCTGAGCGAAGACGGCTTCGAGAGGAAGGATAGCGTCCAAAAAATAAGACACTAAAAAGAAAAAGAAAAATTGAAATGTGAATATTACGCCAGAAAAATAATAGATTCTAAAAAGTAACAGCCGTATACACGAAATCGATGTGAAAACAAAAAAAAAAGATATCTTCTAAATTGTGTGTGAAAATTCTAGGATAACTGCAGATCAGGAGGACGGTGGACGCAGCGTAGGAGATCAAAGAGAAAAGTCATGTGGATTTATATTTTGAAATACACTTTTACTTCGACTCGGTCAAAAACTACGATAACAATAGGTCGGTAGATATGTATATCGGAAATCATTTTTTGGAAACGCAGAGTGCCCGTCGCCGGTTTACAAAAACGGATAAGCTTCTTGCCAGCGCGGCGCGGTGCTTCTCGCAAAACTATTTCGCGAGTTTGTTCCATTCGTTTCTTTGGCAGAAATTTCGATGTAAGATCTTCGATGCCGGCACGTTCGTTCATACGTTCGTTGAATGCTTTTGCGAACATTTCGCCGCTCGTACGCTCCCCGCGACATTTTCACACGACTGGAAAAACTTTTTCACCTCACGAAACCCATTCGATTTTACCGTCGGCTTGACCCGAACGTGACCACACGTGATAGCCTTTCGCGAATCAGTCGATTTCTCAAGATAACTCAGGGTCGCTGCAAATATCTCGCCAAAAGCATAGAGCCAGATTTCTTCGGTCCAAAAGATGGGTATTTTTTTTTTTTTTAAGGAAAATATGGGTCGAAGGAAAAAACTAAACGCGCAACGTTGAAGGCATATGTATTTACAAAAGAAAAAAAGGAAGCCAATTGCCAACGTCAGTCTCGACGATATTGCACGATCCCGCAGTCGTCCGCAATTATATACTATGAAAACGTAATCGATGAAACTAAATCGCATCGCTCAAAACGACGGCGAATAATGATTCGATGAAACGACAATGTTCTAGCTTTATGTACACGTATATACATCTTGCGGATATCATTATTGTAATCGTCATCATCACTTTCACACCCGCGCTCGCTCTTTCGTACGCAATTCGTTCTCACTTAATTACAAATCTCCCTTCGCTCATTTGCACCCCTAAAATTCATTGGCGTGAGACACACACAACCGGTAAAACAATTTTTTTTTATTTCCCAAAGCTTTCCAGAAGAAACGTACCTCGACGAACGGACTTGTTCCCCGAGTTCTTTTCGAATCAAGTTTTAATGCCCACTAGTGCTAATTCGCCATCGAGAATCGTCCTCGACACTTGGATAGTTCTCAAAGAATCACCACGTCACATTACAATTCGATGTCACAATAGCCGATAGCCTCAAGAGCGATCAGTTAAGCGTTACTTCCCTCTTGTCTTCCAGGAGTTACCACATTTCTCGATAGTCGAATTGTTAGATAAGAAATCACTCGCTTCTGCCTCTCAGTATGGTCTCCAGACGTTGTTATCCGGTCTGACTTCCTCTTGCCTTACGCTGCAACTATCCGCGACGGCTCTCTGTTCGGCGCTCTCGGGATTCTGGAACTGATTCCCGTAGAGCTGAGAGTAGAGGATGCTGGGCAGCACACCGGGCGTTGGAAAGTAGTTGCCGTAATTCTGTCCAAAGCCCTGTTCCTCGTGCACCGGGCTCTCGGTTGTGCTCGAGTCAGTGGACAGTGATCTGGGCGACACGTAGTCTTGATATCTCTGGCTGGAAGAGCCACCGGACATGAGGCCGCTCAATGGATCCAACGGATCGGACTGACCTGGTGTCGTGGTGTCCGGTACGACTGTGACATTCGAGGAGAAGCTACGCTATTTCACTAAAGACAAACGGGTCGACCGATCTAGCGTCTCGAGAATTAAGATTCTAATGATCTTTCGAATAATTACATTTTCAACCATGAGGCCTATACGGTGCTTCCGGATTTTTTCTTCAAGATTTTCATATAAGTGAACAATTTGGCAAATTATTTTTCAGTCTATGTGATCTCGTTACAATCTATGTAAACTTAAATGATTTCAATTGTAAAATTATCATAGTTTCGGAGAGTCAAAGTTGAACAAAACGTACATGAGAGAAAAGTGTTTAGTAATTTGTAACTGATAAAATAATGATGATTAAGATGACTTAAGAAGACTTTATTTCTATATAGTTATTACTACTGTAATGTTAATAACTGATAACTCTAATAATTATAAACTACATATACATAGAGTTCCTAACACATAAAGAGTATAGCATATAAAATTAATTTATTTTATTGTACCGTGCAATTATAATCACAAATAACTAAACACTTTTCTTTCAACGTACAAGGAAAGAACAATTTTGCTGAAGATCTAAAATTTTGCTAGATAGATTCGAAAATAATTTTGTTGAGTCGTCAAAATAATAATATTAGAAACTAAGAAATGATGAGCAATATTGAAAAAATTTTTGATATTTTAGCAATTAGTTTGAGTTTCTAATAAAAATATTTTGATGATGTGTGTGTGTGTGTCCAAAATTTATTTTCAGATCTATATTCACCGAAACCTTAGATTCTTCAGAAAAATCGTTTTTTTTCGTGTAGTAAATAGACAATTAAGCGACACCTCATGGTTGTTCACTCGTTAAAAGCATGGCAAAATTCGACGTGCAGCGAGCTAAACTTACGAGAGGAGACCGCGGAAAAAGCGTCCTGCTGTGACGTGGTGCCGGTATTACCGGTGGCGGATGTGACAGTCGAACCCGCCGTCGAGTCCGGTGCAGTCGGCGTAGTCATGGAGGCCGTACCGGCGAAAGACGCCAGCGTGGACGTCGGCGGCGGTGGCGGAGGGGGTGGCGGCGGGGGTGGAAACGAGGCCTGTGCAGCGCACGACGAAAGGGGACCCGGAAGGTAGCCGGCGTAGCCGGCTGTGCTACCGTATCCCCAAGAATTGCTCGCTGTCAGGCCAAACTGGGACATATCTAGAGAAACCAACTTTTGCACGCTTTGCCAAGAGTACGACAAACGAAAAAATCGACAATCGTGCAAGCGAAGAACGTTTTTGTAAAATTAAATTGCATTGCAGAAGCATTAACGCCGTCAAGATGCCTGCTACGAAAAATCAATGACTGCCTAGAAAAGTAGAAAGAGCAGCTTTGTTATTATTATAAAATTCTTTAATTTGATTGATTTTTATATTTATATTCAGTAAGAGGGACTAATAATAAGACCTTTTAATCATATTGAAGAATTTTCTAATATTATAGATGCAAAGCTGCATTTTAAGGTGAACACAGCTAATGAACGCCCCGAGCACAGTAAACAATACAAATAAATATGTACAATAAAAGCTGACTAATATAAAACATCGATAGCAATGCTGACGACAGTCACATCGGCAGAACAGCTAAATAATAATCGCAACAATCGAATAAAACAACAGAAGGCTGAAAAGGCACGGAGAAATTTTCGCCGGATTATATGCCAATTCGAATCACGAGATGCAGCGGCGGCGGCGGTTCTGTGCGCCCCTTGGCGGATGTATTTTTGCGGGGTATAGGCAGCATCCCCGATAGATTTTCCAATGAGTCACGGGGGTTGAATGCAGAAAGGACGAGAGCACGGGCGCTTGCGAGAGGGACACGGGCGGACATGGCGGAGAGTGAGGGGAACGGAAGAGTACATCGAGATCAAAGGGTTGGTCATCCCCCGCGTAGCTGGGGCCAACTCAAATAACCGAGCCCGCCTCGGCAAGCGCCACCGGACCGTCGTCACGAGAGCTAACCCTAAATACTGCTATCCGCCCGGTGCTTTCACATCCTTCGGCATTACCAGATTCCTTGCGGTCCGAAGAGAAGGTGGCCCTTTTTATGGAAAATCGCCTAAAGTTACGCACGAGTTTATCCGAAGTATTCGGACACTCGTTGCGGGATTCAAATACCTGAACGATCCTGTATCGAATCCACTTCGTTATTTATGAAAAAAGTTTACGTAGTTGTTCTGCCAGATTTTTTTTTAAACAAAATTCTTATTTTTTAATTATATTAATCCCCCGGTACTGATACAGTTATTAACGTTTGAAGCTGCAAGACTCATTTAATTTATTTAATTAAAAGACACTGATTAATTTCAAAGAACGAAATTGACATATTTTATATAAAAAGGAATGAATACTATAATAAATATATTTTAATAAGAATAATCCAAATTTGCAGATATAACGTAAAGAAAATTGTTATGGATCCAATAAATTCACCGTTAGCTCCAGAAAGTTAATTATATCGAATAATAAAGAGAGAGAGAGAGAGAGAGAGAGAGAGAGAGAGATAATTACATCACAACGTAATGTGCTTATTCTAAGCTTTTACAATTTTAGTAGAGAAAAGTAATCCCGTGTACGCAAGTGTCTCTCGAAATCGAATCCGCCAAGCGTATAGCGTGAGAATAATATATAGGCACGTACGCATATTATATCGGACCAGATGCCCGATGAGGGAAAAAAGTTAATAAAGGAAATATTCGGCGTGCTTCGTATTTTATCGGGAAATGTGCTAGTAACGGAGCAGTCAGCCCTCATGTCTGAGGTAACTCATTAAAACGGCTGATCTCTCGAATTATTGTTTAAGCTTTTTTTTCTCGTCTCTTCTTGCGCACTACCAGAACCGTTTATCGATGTACGCACGCTCGAGAAGAGTATTAAAAATTTTATCGTACAATATATATACCGTTGGCGTGCGTTCGGCGGTTTCAGGATTTGATCGTGGGAATCAGCAGCACGATTTTTAATCAACGAGCGACAGCTACTTTTTTGAATAATCGAAATCAACGGGGCAACATTCCCTCGACATTACTTCGCCAATGCGCTTTACGCGCAAACTCGCGAATCTACGTTATAAACGTGAAGAGAGGAGGTGAGGCTGCGCCCCCAAAACAGGGAGCCAACCGACTGGGACGTGCTTCCGTGGCAACCCCTTTAATATAATATTTAATCTAGCTTTGAACAGGCTTGCGGTTTCCGCTTCTGAAGCCGAGAAGCTTGCTGCCGAGCCTACCCAAAGCCATGCTTCTGTACTCAGACCAGTAGCAGAGTCTGAAAATATTCCCAAACTCAACGGAAGCCACCTACTCGATGACAAAAATTATCTAAATTTCATAACGCCACTAAACTGTCGTAAAATAAAATTTAAAATTTATTATACACGTCTTATTATACATATTAATATTTTTTTTTTTCTACACATTTTTATAATACAGGCTACTACGAAAATAATGCAGATTGAGAAATCTATAAAACTAAAGAAGTGCTGCGACGCATAAATTGGCTACAGAAAGAACGATACATGCATACACACATAAATAAGTTATTATCAAAAAATTGAAAAAAGAAAGCCGTATACAATTGAAGGCGAAATCACGATCATGCGCAAACGCGGTTACTTACTCTGACAATTACCAGGCATCGCGTGTCTAAAAGAAGACAACGGATCCCTCGGCTGGAGCGGATTCGGTAACGGTTGCAACGGATTTGGCAGAGGTTGCAACGGATCCACCAGGGGCGAGGCGAAGAATGGACCGCCTCGTTGCGAGGCGAATGCAAAGGCATGAAACTGTTGTTGCTGCCCTAAAAGAGACAGCACTGCGATCAACCGTGCGCCTGTCCACTGGACTTCCGGTACATGTATCAATCGCATAATTTTTGTCTATGCAAGCCTTTTTTTTTATTGTACCTACTCAAACGCAAAAATATAATATTAAACCTTTATTTACACGTACGAATATAATAGAAATAATTTTTGTTGAAAAATAGTACAATTTTTCCGATAAACATACGAAATAATTCATACGCATTTTCCAGTCTGACAATTACTGGAAGATGCATCTTTCATTTACCGAAACGACAAACAGAACAATACGGGTAAACGCCGTGGCCGTCCCTTCGGAAGCCGGAACGAACGAGGGAGACACGAGAGAGGCATCGATACATTTTATTTCCCTGCGACGGTGTCGCCAACCCAATTAAAGACGTCCCAACAGGCAGACGTCCTATCCGGCTGTCCCTGGCTAGAGGTCGCCGCACAGGACAACCGTGTGCCATACCATGCAGGTTCGTTCTCTTCCCCTAAAGGCAACGATTCAACGTGGAAGGCACCGGAGGCCAGAGAGACCGACACGAAGGGTCGCTGGGCGGAAGGGAGGTAGCGGACTCCCGTCGTCCTGATAATCCAATCGAAGCCCTAATTCTAACTCGGCAACCCGAAATTCCCGCCGGTTTGCTGAATAGGGTACGCTCGATCCGGGGACACAATGGGGGCGCGACGGCGGAATACCGACGGGTACCGAGACTAACGAGATCCTGTTAAACGACTGGCGATTCGAGCACATTGCGAGACCCGAGAGAAGCCCGGGAGAAAATTTTATGGACCGTACAGGTTTCTTAAGTAAAGCGCACCTTTTATTTTCCTTTTAAGAAGCAAATGATTTGTTGTGTCGTAAGTAAAGTACAGGTTTCAGTAAATTCGATCAACGTAACCTTCTACGGAATGAGAAATGGGTGCATGCCACGCGACCGGAACGCGATCGGAAAACGGCAACTTCGAGCGAGGATTTGTTTTGAGATACCGGTAGTTTCCTACGCTGGCGGCTTGATAGATTTAATAAATTATGCCGCTCGACCCACGCATTTATCACGCCACCCTAACCCTTTGAATTCGGCGCACCGCCGTTCTTCGCAGTATTTCATTAGGCGTCGAGCACTCGTGCGACCCTCCGAATAGACGTGCGATCGTTCGCTCTTCTAAACTCCACGTTGCTCTCCCGTTTAAACGAAGTAGCAAATAATCAGTGGTCAATCTTTCACGTAACTACTCTGATATTACTCTTCACAAACAGGCACTTTTACGTGGAAAGAATGACGTTGTATTAACAACATTAGCCGACAACAGTCTAATTGAAAACAATCTTAATTTATAATAACAATGTAAACAAATATGTCATGTTGTTGTTTTAATAAAATATCATTTGCTTCAATAATTTTTACAGGACAGAAAAGCCACTGTAACGCTCGAACAATGTTATATTTTATGGTAAAGAATATAATAAAATAATGAATTATAAAAAATATGTATCTTATATTAAATTGGTTGTGTTAATTAGAATTCTAGTCGTAGTAATCAGACGTCCAATCATGATGAACAAAATTCTGGTCAGATATGATCTACTGGTTCATACATTTTTAATCAATAATTTTTCTCTGTGTACTTAAAAGTTAAAAAATGTTATTAAATAATCGAAATTATTTTTAATTAAACGTCTATCAGCTAATACTGTTAATATATCATCTTTGTTAGTATAATACATGTCGCGATCTTTCAAGTATCTTGATTAGGTATTCTCATTCTGGATTATCGCAGCGGACGATCTATGACAGCACTTCCGGATTTATTCTTCTGTGGAATGGGAAATGTTTGGCGATTGGACGAAGTCGTAAGTCCTCGGCAAGTCGCGGCTATCGATTTCATCGGACACCCTCTTTGCGCTCCGTGACTGCCAGGGAATTTCTCGAGAGTTAGCAGCTGGCAACGACAGATCCTCATTTCGTCCCGTCGCCAATTCCCGCCTCTCCCTCTCTCTCTCTCTCTCTCTCTTTCTCTCCCGTCCCACTCGACCTGTGTCCCGAAATCAGCTTCTCTCGATGTGAGCTCGAGCTGGTAAGCGCGACACCCATTTTCGATCTTTCCTATCACCACCGAGAACCGTTTCATTCGCCGAAGATGCACTCCGCGAACCTACGAATTCCGATTTCAAATGGGCGAATCCTCGCGAACAGCATCGAAACCCGAGCTAAACCTCCCTCAATCAATTTCCTCGGCCCCGCAGCCTTTCCGCGGCAACGGCCACCTTCGGCTACCAGACGAGGGTAGAATGTGTAATGAATTGCTTGTTTAATTAATTACAACCCTTCGGAGGCATTCGCTCGGTATTGTCTTAGATAAGTTTCATTCGTTTATTCTTGCGTTTGATCGTCGAATGCACGAATGCACAATTTATATCACTTATTTGAACCCTACGTTCACTCATACGTAAAATTATTTCAATCACAAAAGGTACATAAAAAATAATCGATAGCGAAAAAAAATTTATTATTATTAATCCAAAAAAATATAAAAAAATATTTAAGACTTTTTTTATCAAATATATCTTTTAAAAAATTTTTTTTATATCCTTCCTAAATTATTATACTTCAATGTATAAAAATAAACCTGCCACGTACTGAAAAAAAAAGAATATATAATATATTATAATTAGAAGTCCTTATAGCTTCTTTCAAAGACGAGATGAAACATGTGGGTCGTGGCCTCGAACAAAACGCACGAGGACCACCCGGAAAGCCAAAGCTCTTTCATCTCTCGTCGTCATCCTTGAAATTGTCCCTGATTCAGTAAACGGTTTGTTTTCATAGAAGATACAAAGCGCCGACGAATGTCTATTTCCGACGTCCTTACGCTATCTTAACGATCTCTAAAATTCATATCCGCTGTTCGCTTTCAAAAACTTGACGTTCCGCAAAACGTGTTCAGCTGGAGTGATTTTTTTTTTTTTTAATTACTTTGAATTATACAATTAATTATTATCGATGTGTTAAAAAGTGCGATCTCTACAATAATTCGCATCTCGTAATAAATTATCCCGTTTTAAATATATATCGCCGACTGAAATAACGAACAGTCAGTAGCATTAATATCGCAAGAGAAATTACTTCTCTGAAACGTAACGTTCTCTGAAATGTAGTGTTTTGCTTGGATGCGCGTCTCCGAGCGGTACACCGAAATTTCGCGTTTTCATATTTTGGATTTATGACGGAAGTTTCGTGGGTGGTCCGCAGATGCGGCCAAGCCGGCGGATGTGGTCGCAATTTCCCAAGGTACCAAACTTATGCTGTGCTACCCAGAGCGACCGCTTCGATATATTAAAGCTATCGGATATTTTTGGTACGCGTCTTCAGGGACGACATTATTAGTGCTCTAATGCATTAGCGTATTAATGCTCTAACGTCTAAGGCAACAACACGAGACTGGGATCGCATCGCAACGTAACACGCGCCAAACACAGCATCTCGAGAAAATACAATTGATTTTATAGTCGATTCAAAATGCAAACGTTACCAGAAACTTTTCGGTACGCAGCTATTGCTCGGGATAAATCTTTTAAAAGGACAAATCTTTGTCCTTGACACGACGCCACAAATTGACGTACTCGGAAGCACAAAGCGTACAATGGGTTATATACACGTAGTAGGTTACGTGGTAGATAACAAACGGAGAATGAGAAACGTCCCTTTCCCTTCGCCTCTAAGGAGGGGTTCCTCCTGCAGACAGGCTCGACAGCGAACCTACCGAAATAACGGGGAGAATTCTCAGTAATTGTATGTCTCGGCACTACGCTCTCGCGGAGGAGTTCTCGCGAGCGGATATCTACGAAGTTTGCAAGCGTCACCCTGCGTTTTGGCCAAAGCACCGCGATACACACCTTCGCGGGCAACGCCCGCAGCTCTTTGTCAATGTTATGGCGGGACCCGGTGCCCCGCGGTTATAAATAATGACAATTGCACGAAACTTAGCCTTGGAGGGGTAACGGCCGACCAGCGCAAAGCCGCACACTATAGGGCCATTTCGAACTTGCGGCTTTTACTGCCTCCGGTGCCACGCCGCTCGTTCGTTAGGCATTACGATCGTGTCGAGGGTCCCGCTAAAATCTGTTTTCCCGTATATTCCACGCACCCGCCAAATTTCCGAATTCCATAACGCGTCCGCGTTATTGAAAGTCTCGATAACCGTCACGAGAAACGTTCGCGACTGCGGACCGCGCAGCGTCCATTGATGAGGATGTCCCCGCTTGTGACAATTCTTGATAAGACGCTACGTGGAAAGAATGACTTTGTTGTAGGATCTATAATTTGGCTGGATACAGATTTGAACATAATTTTGTTAATCGTCAAAACATGAAAGATTCGTTAGAATGTCAAACTTTTTGCAGTACAAGTAAAAAGAATCATATTTGATCAAAGCAGATCTTAATATCTATAATAACGTATTTCTATGTGAATTCTTATAGTTTTCGATTATAATCGCAGTTTGCTTAAACTAGAATTTAAACTATATGGTTCTCTTCATTCATTTGTGTTAAACCTTTCTCGTCCATTGTCGCTCAATAGTATTTTTCTGCAGCATTACTCGTTATTCTTTAATTTCCAATATAATTATTTTGATGGTTCGACATGATTTTCAGATTTGTATCCAGATAAATTGTAAATCTCTCAGAAAAATCGTTTTTTCCGTGTACTTCTATTAACTATTTTAGCAAGAATAAAATATAATAAATATATATATGTATATAAGAACAGCAATGCTTACAGTGATACTCACTGGTCTTGGATCGCGGCTCGCGCGGCCCATCTACTGTCACCTTAATCGCCTTGGTGTAAGTGGCGACTTGAGGCGGCGTCGTCGACACCGTTATCGTTAAGGTGAAACTCTTGCCTGAAACAAAAGAACACATTCAACGTGTTAAGCGATCGATCAAAAAAATCTTGCAATATTCTATTAGATGAATTTATTCCTGGTACTGCAAGCACGCGACTTTAATTACGATGCATCGCGACGCGACGCGTAGAATGGAGATGCTGCGGAAAAATTAGCCTCTAAAAACGAGAGGCGGACAATCAGGTGCGTTTTTCAACGTCGATTTCCGTCCCGCGACGCGTCGATTCGTGGACGCGCCTATTCAGCCGACGTCGAAAGTTCGCAAACGCGGTTAGCCGGGCGAAACTCCGTGGTAACCGAATTATAGTTGGTAATGTATCGAGGGCGTCGTCGACGGTGACAGTGGCCAGCCAGCGCGGCCGAGTTAAGGGAATAGAGGGTGGTCGCGTTCGAGGGGAGGATTGGGCGGCGAGGCTGGAAGTCGCGTGACGCTAAAAAGCCTCGGTCGAGCGCGAAATAATGTCGTGGAAAAAGCGGGGGTGGAACTGTCGGGTGGAAACGCGCGTGCAACGGTATACCGCAATTTCATCCCGCGAGCATTAAGCGCCGAAACTCTGCCGCAAAAACTCGCGCGATCGATTCAACATGCAAAAGCACACTATAAAACGCGTGAAAATTACGAGGAGCGTTTCCCGATGCGAAAAGTCGCCGCAATGAAATTTACGCACTCGCGATAATGCTATAACACGCGCAAGAGGCAGTCTGTCATCACAATTTTCATGAGAAAATCGTACATCTTGCTCCAATAAGCATTCGATAAAATATAGATAAAAATAAGAAACATGTGCTTTCTCGTACATTGATTGACGAAACTTCTTCTTGAATGAATATCATCTAATCCGTCAAAGATATAAAAAAATATTTTAATTTGAATTAAAAGTTGAGTGATTTTAAAACTATTTTATAATATTAATAATAAAATTGCTTTTTTAAAAATATTAAATATTTGGTCATTTATTACAAAATAAAATATATATTATGCAATTTTTATTTAAAACTTTTTTATATCTTTGACAGTTTAAACGATATATTCACTCAGGAAGAAAAAAACCGATTTCTTTCCCAGGAAAGGTAAAAAAGTTTTCAAGAAACTTTCACGCTCTCTTAACTTTCGGGAAATTTATTTCTGAAAAAATACATGTCTCTCTTATTTCTTTATATATTTTAATATATCCAAAGCTTATGTTAAAATTGAAAGAAGATTCTTGTTTCTTCTCACGTCAGTCAAATAGCTTCTTTCTCCCCGTTAAATTTTGTTCGCGACGCAAAGGTCAATATTATTATATATTCGCATCAGCACATTATCGATATCAATAGAATGCATCTTTGTATTGCACGACAAAGATGCAATGATTATCTCAGTAACCCATATACCGCACGTTCTTCGTGCAATAGATGTATCCTCCAAAACATGTTTTCTTGAAATTAGATACGATAATGCTGCAAAGGTAACGTGCTTTTATCTACTACCGGTTTACAAAATGAAGAATAACACATTATGTTATTTATATCTGCTCCTAAACGAGTCCTCTTCACTAATGCATTACAACGGTCGCGTTACCCTTTCAAGCAGCCATTACCGTTATTTTTCTATCAGATCCATTAGACACGTTTCCGTACATGGCGAATACGATAATCGATCGCGGGTCAGAGTTCACCGTCGACTTGAACTCACCGGCGGCGTCAATATAGATGGTAAAGTCCGCCGCACTGTGACGTAAGATGATGGATGGCGGGGAAAAAAGAATGGTGGTGGAAGGCAGGGCATCGGAGAAATAATGGCGAGTGTCGAGCGTGGCCACACGGTGGTTCGCCACGCGAGCTTTTCGTTTTCTAGCGAGGATTCCCCTCGGTTTTGGCTACGAGTCACGCCATTCTCGCCGTGCCCTCACTCTGCCGACCAGCCTTTTCACTTCTGCTGCCTCGGAGTCGATGGTCCCCAGTTAGGTAGGCACGCGTAGGTACACGGGTATCACCCTCGGTGCCAGTCGCCGTGCAGCCATTAAAGGTCGTCCGCGATCGCCCGGGTTTGAACGCGCGTTGTCGTCCTTACGTTATCTTTTAAACGTATACGACTTAATTTATCTGAACGAGACTTCGGCACTACTACAGTTTCTTAATCCCACGAATCCCTATTTTTCTCAACGGTATCGCGAAATTAATTAAAATAATTTATAACATTAAATTTTTTGTGAATTTTATATATGATATTACGTCATTTCAGCTTCAGTCCGAGACTATGTTTCAAGATCGTCAAATAATCAGCGTGCAATTTGCTTGAACGGAAAATGTGGAAATTCATAGAAAAATATTGGCTGCACTGAAAAAAATTTCTGGTTGACAGACGATGGATGAACCAGCACAAATTCTGATCGTATCAATTAGAATTCTGATAGATTAATCTGCGGAAAACTCACTGACTGTCTACTTTCAATCAGCATTCCAACGCAATCAAATTCTTGCTTCAATGTTCAGTAGAAAAAGCAACTGTTGTACGATTCTTTAACACGATTGGTTTGTACATTCAGTTCTAGTGAGGAAAGAACTAATTAGAAGAATACAACAACTGTAAAGCTGTTTTTTTTTCTACTAAACGCCAAGGCTTGCTTTCATCGAATATGGGCCTTCTTTTTTTATTCGTGTTGAAGATTTCGTGGTATTCATTCACTATATTGTTTCAAATAATTTTATTTCAAAGAACGATTCATATATATGTGAAGAACAATAAAGTAATGCAATTAAATGTTAATCATTTTTAAGTACCATAAGAATATCCGTCAAATTTAGAATATACACAACATGGAGAGGCTCATCCTCGACCATTCGCTGATTATGCTCGTTAGCATATAGTCCTCTGTAAACGTGTGTGTAGAACTACGCGTGCGTACACATGTCTCGGCATTGTACCCTGTCGGTGTACTGTCGGGCCAATTAATTAATTTCAATTTTCCCGGAACGAAACGCAAATGCGCAATTGCAGTCTGATAACGAATTGATTACGGTCTGAAACTGCCGCGAGTGAATGCTGTTTTTCTTTTCGGAGTGAAACGATTCTCGTGCTGCGGTCGATAAATCAACATTCGCGAATAAATGCGTTTGACCAATTCCATATATCAAACATTTTTATCGTACTCAGAAGGTTAATAAATTATGCGCATACAGTGTGATTAAATATTGCATGCGTACTTTGAATTATTATGGATTATTATAAATTATTGTAATAAAAGTTCGATATTTGTCTCTTCATTAAAATTGAATCTTGTGACACTTTTATTACAGAGACCTTTGATATCTTTAATTATGATTTCCTATTCTTCTTCATATTACAGATTACAAGTAAGATGACTGACAATGACAGGTTTAATAGAAAGTGTGTTGTAGAATTATAAAGCAACTTGGTTAGATTGGACGACGTTCCCGTGAAGTTTATTCGCGGCAGCGAAGTCGAAGGATATCTTGCTATGGGTTGGAACTATAAGCGCGCAAATGATCTATCTCGTTAAAGGGCTTAGGGCCGAAGGGGTGGAAACAATCCGGTACCTTCAGGGTAGACTTTGCAGTGATGGAGCAGGCATTACGGTCGAACGTGCGGGAAGGGGGTTACGGCTTATCATCGATATTGCAAAGCTCTCGACTATCGTAGCAGTACGCTCAATCTTGTCCGGGCTAAAAGCGGTTTTAGGCGAAGACAAAAGCACAGTGTCGGCGTTGCATTTAACGATTCCTTAAATTTATTGCAACAGCAATATATCGAAATTCAATAACAACGGTGGAATATTTTCACAGATAAAGTTCCGATAACTTTGATGTTTTAACAAGCTTTAAATATAAAATTTCGTTATAATATCAAAATATATTAAATACACGCATTTATAAGGCGAAAAGTGTAGCTAATAGGAAATTTCTAGGAATTTTCTTTCGCGAATCTCAAAAGGACAAAATCCTCCCAAATTCATACATGGAAATATTTCCACGCTCGACAAACAAGAGGATCATTAAGAATTCCCGAGAATTCGGCGCACATCGGTTTTCAGGGAATATTCAAGGAGCCAGGGAGCCGTTAGGAATCCTGACGAGAGAGACACTTCTCTTACATTCTTCATCCTAGCTTATGTTAATTCCGTGCTCGGCGAAAACAATTGAGAGCTAATCCCAGACAAATGACTGACGCGTTCCCGTGAACTTGGGAGAGAGCTCCCCGCTTCCAAGCTAGAGAATCTGCGAGTTTCCTGATTTTCAAGCGATTAGCCTTCCCTTACCAATACTATCAGAAATATGACAACAACATACTATAATAATGACTACTATAATGGCATATTTTCCATAATAATTATCACATTAAACTACTATTTAACTTGTTTCTTCCTATATTTCTGTCGTAATGCTGATTTTAACATTAATGTTAAAAAATTAATAAGTGGGTGAATCAAGTAATTTTAATACACCACCTTGACTCTTGAGCGTAAAATTAAAATTACTCTCAGTAGGCAAATTGATATGACATCTGTCCCGAAAAATCAGAAGTTCTAGGTTCAAATATTGCCTCAATCAAGAAGACAAACTATTTTATTTTATTACGAAAAATATTGTTTTTCTAGCTGAGGTCAATATATTTTATAATTAAACTATTTGCAGATTTAAGATTGTGATTAATATTTAATTATATTAATATTCTTTTATAAAATTTTTTATTAGCATCAAAAATTATCGAACTGTTTGTCAAATTAATAAAAATAATACCACTATTTGCATTTTAGGAAAAATATTTCGAAGCGCGGTTTGCAAAGAATCAGATATTGATAAATAAAAAACACAGAAAAATATTTAAGCTTCAATTGAGATTCGTTTTGATCGCGCGCGCGAATATAGAAAAATTCTCTTATTCAATTAGATTTATTCTGATCGGTTTAAATTCGTATTAAAAAATTAAGATTGCTTATTGATTCATTTATCGTATAATATATATAATAAACCGTAATTAATGATCTCGTTCAGTAAACCAAATAACTTTATCAAAATCATTGGAAGTAGGTCGGATGCACTACTTTAAGTTACGTTAATCAAAAGGCTTTAGCATGAGTTCAAAAGACGCAGTTAGACGAAATACCGGCTCTAATAACGTTAATTAAAACTCAACTGAAACCTCAATTAATATCACCCACCCCTGTGCGTCTAGTCGACGTCGGCGGCTTCTTCGAACGATACTCAGTCCCTCTCATTTCGCCCTTTCCTCGACGAAGCTGGGCGGCAAAGTGAGAAGGTCGCACGGTGATGCGGACAAATAAAAGCCATTACCCACCCCAAGGTTTTCTCGACGCGAAGAACCAACCCCTAGAATGGAGCGGAGACGCAAGACTTTTCCTTGAAGAGCCAAGGAAAAACGAGGGTTGTCTCAAGACGTCCACGACCTACCCTTACTACGCGTTTACACGAATTCTTTGAAGGGGTTTCCGCCGTCGGTTTCACCCCTCCGGCATTTTCTTCCGGCATAAAAGACGAAGGGCGACACGTTCCAAGCAAAGACTAAGGAACTTGGGAATTTTATGAATGAAGAGGAAAGTAGGACAAGAAAATGTCGTCCGGCATTTAATCTTTCACCCCTCGTTTCTTCGCAATGAATTATCCTTTCGAACATACATTCTCATCCGCGGGGAAGTTTTCAATCGAAAGAAATGACAGAAGACATATATGACTCACCTCTTCCACTTCTGCCGACGAACCTCAAGTCGTTAAACTTGGCGACTTGATTCTTCATCAGAGCCGTCGAATTTCTAAGCTCGGCGCAGCAATTCTCATCATTGCCAGCGCGAACAGTTACCAAAGTACCGTCGCCTACCTCGCCGAGAGCTACGACCTTGAAAGCCACCGGAAGAGTTTTATTGGACCTCCAGTGTGCGGGCAGAACGGTACAGACCAAATGCGGCGAGCCTGTAATCAAAATGTCCATATGATCTCGTTAGTTACAAGATGGCTGACATTACTTATGCTAAATGAATACATTACTCTATCTACAAGTCGCAAGGGTTTATTCTACACACACACACGCACGCACACAAAATCTCTATAATCCTTGCTAAATCTGTATTTGCGGAAGTATTATTCAATTACCTGTTCTAACTAGCTCGCCGGGATGTTCGCTGACAAAGTCACCCAGAGTTCTCTCAGCGAGGATATCACTGGTCATCTTGGTATAGGCGTCAGTCAACGGAGAGACGCCCGACTCCGGCGAGGCGGCCGCGCCAGGAGCCGACGCTCCTGTCAACTGCATCCTGCCGCTTGCACTACTGCCGCTCTCGCTGGTACCGCTCGACGTGCCGCCACCACCCACGGATTCGTTACTGGACGTCCTTACTGAGCCAGCACCGTTTCCGGCTACCGTGCTTCCGCTGCCGCCGCCGTTGCAACGGCCGAATATATCCATAGGCAGTCAGAACACCGGATGAAACATCCTTCCATTCGGTTCAGCCGCTGAACCGGGACAGTCTCGCGAGTATTCTTCAAGAATGCATGGTCTCTTGAATCAGGCTCGACGGCCTGACATTCCCCTCAGATAACTTCAGACTCTCCTCCAAAATTTTTATTTTCGCGACGTCATTAACTTTAGTAAGATTCCTTCATAATGTGAGCGAGACGAGATAAATGATCGATTCGTAATTCTCGTCAAGTTGTTTCATATAAATATGCATTGTGGTATAAATCTGGCAGCGGATCGTTTTTAATCTTTCTTTGGCAGATGTGTGGAGATTATTATTTCTTTTGGTTTATATAGTATCAACCCTTGTAGAAGTTACAAACTGTACGAAACATGTTTTCGATGGAAGCCAAGACAATTTTATTCTTCTAAAATTTTATCTTCTAATGGACAACTGGATTGTAAATATCTGAAATAGAACACAAGACAACTTACATGTAACAATACATAAAGTTTCTGCCATAATTTATCTTTTTCATAAAATTATTAATTCTACAATCTAGAAATTTTAAATACATTCAGTATGAACAAAAAATGAAACTATCCAAGAGACCGAACAACTCTATTTGACAAGGAAAGTTCGTGTCGCGCGACAGTATTCTCGCGGCCGTCGGCTGATCAGCGACGCTCTCACCATTCTTAATCCAATCAACGAAATCTTTTACGTATCGTTATCTTACAAGTGAGATTCTTTAACTATAATCGTCTCTGACCTTCGCGACAACATGACACCGCCGGGGTCGAACGAGGAAAGCGGACGGAGTGATCGAAGCGGCAGGTAACGCGCGAAGAGGAACGAAAGGGGGTGAATACGGTTGACACGAACAGGAACGACTCGCACACTTTTCACGCGGCTGGCTCGTGACGTCACCGTTCATTCAGTAATTTTTGCGCACGTCACCGGGGCTGACACGCCAGATCCAGGTGGTTCCAGGAGGGGCAGACTGGCACGGTAGTGGGGACGGAAAAAATAGGGGAAAAAGAACTCCCGCCGGTAGGCACCCCCCACACGAATACCCAACCCCTACGCACGTACGACCGCGTGTCAAACTGCACGTGGCTACGTTTACCACGTTGCTTCCTGCCAATGACGGTCCCGTCAATTTGAAATTACGAATCAGTTCATATCAAATTGATAAGGCGGAGATATAATCAACAAAGCGACTGCGAGCATAGTCTATTATACGGTGAACTTGCTGATCAATGATCGAAATCGGTCATTATAATCGGCCGCGCATAAAGAGCCTCGTAAAATATAATGTTTGAAATGATTTTACTACATTAATTCTACGTGACATACAAATGACGATTAATTACTTCAATCCGTGAGTAGATAGATGTATATTCGTATTATTATGTATTATTCAAAATGCTATTACAAGAAAAGTTGATTGTTACATTTTCAATACCTTCTAAAAGCAAGGCCGAAAGTTGACGGAGCATGTGATAAAATAATGCAAAATGTTTCTACAACTGAGAACGATGACAATCGACCTCGTCGATTTTCTTATCATTCTTTTGTAAGAAAATTCAACGACGTTGCGACGACTAAGATGCTCGCTTAACTTCGCATTCAAATCTCTTACGGAACTCATGTTTACCGTCTTCCGGAGAAATTACAGTACCGATCATTATTCACTTTCAAAAATCTTTTAAGGCGGAAAAAAGAAAAAAGTTATACTATGATAGCTGCAGTGTATTTTAGATGTTTTCTCTTCTACTTCAGAGAAAGAAATTAAAAAATGCTAAATTGATGAAAAGTTATGATAATAATTTTTTCTTTAAAAACATTAGACACAAGATGTAATATTAGTTATTTAAAATAATTTAAAAATTGATTACTTAAAAATTTCATTAAAACGTTTAATACGATCAAAATATTTTGGTTTAACCGATATCGAGGATATTCCCAAGAACCACACTTTTGAAATGATAGCGCAACGAAAAAAACTCTTCTCAAAAGTCTCACTTACTCGCGTTTCAAACTCCGGCTCAAATTCTCTGCTCAACCGAGCGACTGCAGTTACCGATCAAATACACGTCATCACATTTGTCATTATTCGCCACTAAAAAAAAAAACACGTCGTTACAAATAAATCACGCACTTTGATGTACAAATAGTTCTAGAAACGAGAACAAATTCATCGTGCAGTCTCTTCAAACACTTCACTGAAACGATCTATCGATAACAAGTAGACGGATCTCTAATCTCTCGAAACGCGACGAGATCGCTTGGCCCCGAGCTCGTAGGATTTCTCTACGACGGTCCCCCCTTAGATGATCCCGAAGGGACCCCTTTGGCGGTTCGTTAGCGGCACCCTCGAATCATCTTCGTCCCCCGCGTATACTATGAAAGTGGCAGTTCCGTCTCGGTATAGCGTTCTCGGTAGCCGAGAGTATATTTCGAAATATCCGTTGGGGGTCACTAACTATAATTTCGGCGGTTCGTGTGAGGCAACAGCCGTTGACGCACTGGTCCATGCCAACACACGCAGCATCCCTTTCCCCTTACCAGGTTCCTCTCTCATACCCCTCTGCCACCCCACTCCGTCCAACCTTCCTTCCCTATTTGGCGCTCGCTCGCTCTCTCTCTCTCTCCCACCCTCGCTCTCTTCTTCGCTCCCTCCCTCCCCCCCCC
>NW_017277851.1:126477-226114 GCF_001594065.2 Cyphomyrmex costatus | reverse complement strand
CCCCCCCCCCCCCCCCCCTCTCTCTCTCTCTTTCCATCCCTCATTCCGCCTGGCGTAACCTCTTTCTCTCGCGCGCACGCCGCTCTTTATCGCTTTATCTCCCACCGGGACTCGACCTCTCCCTCTCGCGACGACGGCTCTCTTTCTCTCGGCACTCTCGCTCTCTCGCATGCTCTCTTTCCCCTCGAACCCTTTTGCGGTATGGCTCGCGTGCTGGACATCGGTGGGGAGCCGGGAGACCTTCGATCGATCTATCGAACCCTGATTTGATCGGTTTTCTCCGTTACGGGCTTGTATGCGCGCGCGTACAATTTTTTCTCTTCTTTTGCGTGCGTAACTCGCGGATCTGCGTTGCAACACCTCGATACTTCCAATTAGATTCCCCGAGCAAAAGTTTCCACGGAATTAATCACGTCAAACCCGACGTTTGAATTTGCGTACGTGCGAAATTTCCGGCATTCATCATCGGCATATGTGCGCGTAAAAACTCGCGAAAATGTCATTTGCGTGATTTCAATAATTGGCACACACTCCGAACTGCTCCTTCAATCGGGATATATGTTTTTTTTTCCTCAAAACGCATCGTTGTTTCATACAACGGAACATTCGTACAACAGTATCTCGCACAATGAAGCTTCACTTTCGAAAATCAAACAGAGGTCCCGGCGCATCCTCGCAGTTGCACTGTTTGTACGAATGTGCAAACAATGGAACTACCCATTTCCTGCGCGAATATATCCTGACGATATCCAACCGGTCGCGAACCTGCCGGCAGGCAAACACTCGAGATTCTACGGATATGTACGAATCCACTTATAGAAAATCCACAAACTTCAGATTTTTTTTCGCATCAGTTTAGCGCTCTCATGCATATTAAAATGCCCTAATAGTCAGAATTTTAACTGGAAAAAAATTGGCAATTTTTTATCTTTACTTTTTAAAAAATATTGGACGGATAATTACTTTAATTTTTCTTTGACTTTTATTTTTTTTTCTATTTTACCTCGTTTTATTATAAAAATGTCCATAATGAAGTTGATTAAATTCAGGTTGCTTTATTCAAAGGTATAAAGTTGAATTCAAAATCTTATCTCAAATTTTTGCTTTTTTTTTTTACAAAGAAAGGAATAATAATTTTTTTTTCCTGATGACGATCGGCCGTAATATTGCTCGGTCTACCGCGTGCTTGACATTTAACGGCACTCCACCGCTTACAAAACGAAACGAAATGCATTCACGCTACAGAAGTATACACCGGGTGTATTCAGTGGCGAACGATCGTCGACGAGACGGTGACAAACAGCGATACCGCTGGAAACGTGGAAACTGGACGGCCGCCGTCGTATTGACAAACGACCTAACGCTCGTGTGGACCGTTGCGTTCGACGAGATTCGAATTATCTCTGTTGGAGCTTGTCAATGCAAATGCCATACCTACATTCAATTACCGCTCGTCACGCTCCGATCAACTCCCGGACTCGGCAAACCAGGTACTCTGCTATTCCACGAGTACGTTTCTTTGCCTGCGATCTCAAATTCGCGAGACCGCCTTTCGTTTTACAGCCAAGTCTAAGCTTTCAGAAGATTCTAAGACAATCGCAGTTCTCGGTATTGTTTCGATACTACAAGAAGACGTAACGATACTATTTTGTACAAATATTTTTAACTCTTCGTTACTCCAGATTACAGCAGACCTTATAAATTCACTAAATATTCGTATAAATGCTGTTTATATACATTATTATATTTAGCGTAAATTATTTCACAATTAAAAAAAATTTTTGCATTTTCTTTTACTTAAAAAATGTTATCAATTTTTATTTAATTGTAAATAGTAAAAAGAAAAGAATAAAAATTGAAATATAATGTTAGAGTGTCAGAAACTTTCCGCGTAAATTAACATTAAAAAACCACGGCGCAATATTAAAAGTTTTTATTTTAATTATTATTATTTCGGAATTCCAATGTTTTCGTTTGTTCACAATAAAAATACTTTATCAATCGTCGAGTTAATTTGATTGCTCCATAATGCTTCAATATTTTACTGTTAAAAAAGAGATAAACTATTTCACGTATTTCTATTTTTAGATTATCTAGCAATCGTGTCGCTGTAAAATACAGTCCCATGTGGCGACGCATTGAAGGACATTAATTAATGAGCCGTGTTATCAACATAATTGATGCCATGAGTTACTAATGTCTAATGTGTTTAGGAAATAAAATGTGAATTTCTCTTGTCTCTGTTTGTTTACGTATACTGTTCATAATTATATATATAGCCGTATCTAACGTGAAAATTTAAATGAATGAGAATTTATTTTGGAAACAGTCATCAGATGATTGTTTGATTCAACGATCCTGCTTATCACGAAAGAAAACAGCAACCGTACTCCGATATTCTTATTAAATTTCTGTCAAAATAAATTGTCACAAGCACGAAATTTAATAATATTTTTTAAGACAACACAGTACTCACTTAATCTTTTATATTTTGAAATGGAAAGGCCTTTTTTCTCGTAAATCAAATACAATCGTTCGGCACAGTGCCATGAGTCGCGATCGATCGAAAGAATCATCATTCACCACAGATCCTGACTAGTCAATTCCAGCACGACACTCTTCGTTGCTCGATGACTCTCGAGCTCACATTCGTCCCACCGACACGTGACAACCCCATCAAAGCTTGATGGGTTTTACAGAAGACCACAATCAATCGATGACATAACACTGCTCGTCCACGTCGATCTTCGAACCCAGGCACGAACACGTGGTAGCGAGAACGAGCAATTATCGCGCGAACATTGCAAAGAATTATTGTACACTCGATCGGACAATCGTGCGTGTAACAGTAATAAAAATCGTTATAGTCATCGTTCACTTGAGCACCATAAAAAAATGACAATTAAAGATAATCAAACGGATCACCAAAATAAAATCCAACGCACCACACCGTATCGTAGCAACGTTTAAAGAATCAAACTTTCACGTTCGCCGCGCGCGCGGTATCAGCGAGATAAAAACAAATCCACCAGCTAAGAACCTACAGAGCCATCGCCGAAATCGGTGAAAATTCGATAATCTACGATCGCGTGTGGATACCGCGAATCGTCGATAAAATCGCTGGCGATAAATAGCAGCGTTACCAGATCTCCGATCCCAATGCACGCAAGCATGTGTCACGGCGATCGACCAATAACATCCCGTTGTTCAATGACCGCCCACCCCCAAAAAAAGCTCGTACCATACTGTACGAGCGATATTGGCGCGTGCGGTCCGGCTCGAAAACCGGTTCGTCGGTACGCTCGATTGGACAACAATACACGAGAAGAACGGCAGACCGGGGCGCTAGCAGAAGCAGCAACAACAGCAGCAGCAGCACCAGCGATCGTGCCGCGTGAATACTACTACCCCCCCCCCCCCCTCCCCTTCACCGCTTCCCGAACCCCCCACGTCATCCCGCTGGCAACCCCCTTTCCCACCTACACACCGCATCCGTCCCGAGTACATTCCGTCTCGGTTCCACCGTCGATCTCCTCTCCTCGCTACCCACGAACACCCCGCTGACACCCTCCAACTCGTTCCCCTCTCCATTTCTCCTCTTCGCCCCCTCTCGCGAATGGCCGTCCCTACTACGCGACGTAGCCACCCCTACAGTGTCGACGAGGGGGGTCGTACGTGCCGTGAGTAGGGGGCGCCCACGGACAGAACATGTGTAACGCACAGCCTTGATTACACGCGGGCTTGTAAAAATTATTATTATGGCCGCGCACAGCGTTCCACGCCGCGCTGCACCGACCGAATGACGAGGGCACAGCCGGACGGCTGATTTTCCGCGCTCTCGTTTATCCTTGATTCCCTTTTCGTCGTGGCGTCCAAGCGGACTGATAGATCGCGCTGAAGGGTGCAACATTTTTCTAACTCTTTATATGATTTGATACTTTTTGCGCAGAAGGTTCTTTCAAAAAATGTATTCTTTTCAGTATTGTTTCCTAATTTTACATCCTAATCGCCATCATCTCAGTACGTCGGATATAATTTTGTAATTAGAAATCAAAATAGATTCGAAGTTTTACGAGAAATTATATTTATCTAAAAACATATAATAGAAATATTCTTTTTTTTTAATATATTACTTATATCTATGCACAAAATTAAAAGGAAATAATCGTTGCATTTGATAATAATTTCATAATACTGTGAGGTTAAAAACATCTCTATTATTGTGTGGTACTTGGTGGAAAGCTCGAATTGCGTAATGAAAATCATTGATTGAAAGCTTGGTGAAACATCGTTGTTGAATAAACACATATACACAACATATCTACATCGATTCCTGGTCATTGGGGATAAAAGGAAAAATATTTGACACAATATTCCATGCGATTTAAAATCTTGGTTTCATTTCTCCTAAATAATTTATATACCTTTAAATACATTTATCTGATGTTGTATACATATATAATATTACTGCTAATTGCATTAAAAATAATATATTTTTTTCAAGACTTTGTAAAACTGACAATATATGTATATAATTAAAAATGTTCTAATTATATTGTTTAAATGTTACATTTAATGCTTACACGATATATAAGAAATATATGACAGAACAGGTTTAAAAAGATGCGCTACACAATTTTTTATACACGATACTGTTCATTAGATCGGTTAAAAGCTTATGAAATTGTAACTTGGCTTATAATTAGAAAAAAAATGACGTCCTCTGACACGCGAACATATATTATAATATATCTGATCCGTGGGTCCGATTTGCGACCGACGGATACAAGCCGGCTTCCCTGGTTTCTGGTCGAAGTGGGGCTAACCGCAGAATCGGAGGCAAGATGGCAAAAGTAAGTCGAGAGTCAAGGGGCGGTGCTGTGGCCTGACCAGCCCACTGGCGGCATCCACGTTCTCTTCTCCCTGTAAGAGCTAAGATCGTCGGAGAACTCCCATTCTCGAAGACACCAGACAGCTTTTAGCTCGTTCATGGATACACTGCATGTCGCTACTATAATTTCATAATCTCGAATACGGAAAGGAATAAAAAAGAACAGACTACAAAAACTTCTTTGTAAAACGTAAAATTAAACTACAATCTCTTTTGTTCTTGAAAATGGAAGATTCTTAGGTGGTTTTGGTCCACAAAAAGAATTTAAAAGTAGATTCTAATTTAATTAAATAATTCTCGTCTTTTTCTTTTTTATGTATCGTATCTCTTATTGTCATCAGAAAATTTCGGCGATCGTAATATTGACAGTGAACAAAATAAGATCGATTGATAATCAAGAGAGGTCGAAAATAAATCTTACAGCGAACAAAAAGAATTAGGGTAGTCTAGAAGAGCGAACGAATCCGATATCAAGGAAGTCGTAGGACCTCGAGGGAGAAGAAGTCATTGACTTCCAAATTGCGGGAACGAACAAAATCCAAAAATCCTTTGGAACACTCCGTAAAAGGCCAGAATAAACATTTCCTGAATGGTTAGTAGCTACGTGGTGTGAGAGCGAAGGGCGGGTGAAGGGGGCTTGCGGTTTCAGCGGGGATGGTTGCAGACTCCCGAAGAGTGAGCGAGAGAATCGCGGGGGTAGGTGGTGTACGCGCGGCAGAAGAAGACGGCTTCTCTCGAATAACTAAAAGTAGTTACTAAAAGCTCGGCAGAGAGAGAGAGTGAAAAAGAAAAGGGTGTTATTCTTCGTTAGAGCAAATAAGCAATTCTTTACAAACGCGAATGCAATGTTGCGATGTGTTTAACAAATAAAACTTTTACGTAGAAAGCTATCGTAAAAAAAAAAACAAATATTAAAAACAGGAGATACGAACTGAAGAAACCGATAGCAAAATTTTGTATCAACAAATATAGCATATATTCAATATCACGATATAAAAGCAATTGTATAAAAATATCGATTTATCTAGTACCTTTTTTTTATTAATGTATTAAATGTGCTAAACCTAAGTTTTTTCGAGATATTTTTTATCGTGTTTCTAATCAGTTAGATGGTAGCGCCTTGTAATGATTATTATTGCGTATTGTGTCCTTTTAATTTGATATTTGGCATAATTTTTTTTGTATCCTGACGCATTCCCGGGGTATGGAACGCAGAAAATGACGCTTTCGTTCAAAGCTAGGTACAGAGATGGCGACACGGAGGCACTTTTCCATCCATCCGCATACAGGTTACAAGCACTCATACAAGCTACATCCGACACGCGCCATTACGGAAAGAGGTGGTCTCTCATACCGCTTTAATAAACAGATAGATACATAATGCACTGAGTTCGCCTGTCGAAACGTTAAGTGATAAGTCATCGGTGATATTTGTCATAAAATCAAAACAAAGCTCCGAAATATTATAGAGAGAGAAACAGAGAATTATTCTTTTTGTTAAAAGCTTGTTAATTATTTTAGGAACCCATATAAAATTTTAATACTGGAAGATAGTGATTAATTATCAATTCTAATTTTTTATTTATTAACATTTAATTAGTATTAACATTTAATTAGTATTAACATTTTTAATTAGTGTAGGATAGCCGCGACTTCAAGTCACTTTGTTTAATGACATGAATATTTTCGCGCGATTAACTGAAGGCTGACACTTTGACTACCATGTCACTCATATTTGGATAATGCATCAAACTCACAAGAATTCCATCACTTCTTTGTGAGTGATGATTATATTTATTCGAATAAAAGAAACAATAAGCTTGTATTATGTTTTAAGATCATCATATTTAGAATATCAATCTGGAATTAGCACCGATATCTTTTAGTCAATTTATTACATGAAGTCAGAACGTTACATATGTTATTTTGACTGTGATTTTCGTTTCAACTTTATGTGATTCGACATTGACAACTATTACCTAAATTGTATTAATAATGACTTAAAAAATTAAAGTCGAAATGTTTACGATTTCTTTTTTACATTATCATTTGTAATAAATTTATTTAAACTCGGATACTGTGTTGGCTTTTTATAGGCATTTTACATTATTAATTTATTTAATTTATTCAAGCATATCATATATTTCATTATATTATTTTTTAATAAGGAGTAAATCTGTAAAAGTTAATAAATAAATCATTTAACTGAAACCAATAAATAGCTTTATAAGTGTTACTTCATGTTATTTTATATATTAAACTTACTTGTATATAGAATATTTATGTATGTACATGCATATAATAAGTAAATATTTAGTACAGATACATGAAATACATAGATCGAACCTAACAAGCAAGTTGTAATCATTTTTATTTCGAATTCATTTTTATTTAATAACGTTAAAGACATCATTTTATCATCAAAATGTAATTTATTCTGAAATTAAAAAATTAAAGTAACTAGATACTTTTAAGGTACATTTAAGGTACCTGTACTTATATCTTAGATACTAAAAATAACGTACCTGTACTTGTACGTATACTAAGGTATTGAAAATAACGTACCCTTGCACAACACTGAACATAAATTATATTAGGACAATAAAAAATAATACATTAAATTTATTAAACTCAATACAGATATCAATTTAACAGTCACAGCGTTCAGGTAAACTGTTAAAGCTTGTACGTTCTTGAAAAATATCGTGTTGATAAACTCTGGTAAACATTACTATCGAACGGGAAATAGAAAATTGAAATATATTTGCATATACGTGTGTGTTTATTTGATACGACTATACGCAGCACTCCGCGAGTTCGTAACGCCCAAATGATCACGACAGATAATCTGGACCATCGATGGTTAAACCATCGAAATTTAAACGACTACGAAAGGTTTACTTCTCCACGGATTACCGGGCGACGGGGGGGGGAGGTGTATCCGGCGGTTAGGTACACCCCAAAACCTCAACAATCCGACCAAGAGTACATCCGATGCAATCTGAACTGAGCCAATGGTCCCGCTTTAACGTCACCCGTATACGTACGACTTTGTCGTTCGGCCCCAGCACGCGTGTAACAGTGCAAGCGACAAACCCGAGCGACTACCGTGCGTGGAGAAAGAGAGAACGATTAACGGGACCGCGTCGGCAGGGTAGTCGAAAGAGAGGAGCGCGAAAGGGTGCGAGGAAAAGCGGGAGAGAAAGAGAGAGAGTGACAAGGCGAGGGAGAGAGTCCAGTGTTTTGTTCGCGCGCGATGGACGCGTCGCCATAGCGACCGGCGGTTGTTTATTATTGCGTCCAGCGGTCGTAGGGTGGTACAGGGCGGTTTACGGGAGGAAAGGGTGCGGGAGCACGCGGGGAGGCAACGGGCGGAGGCTGGCGGGGGCGGACAGGGGGAGTCAAAAGGGTTAGGCAACGCTGCAGAGGGAATCGAAGGGCGGAAGGACATGGGAGAAAGAGAGAGAGAGAGAGAGAGAGAGAGTGAGAGAGAGAGGATAGAGGGGAACGCTAGCGTGCAACGAGGGAGTGGCGGCCGACCACACGAGGCCGAAAAACACACTCTCCACCAAACCTACCCCTTTCTGCACCCTCCTCCCGTCGCCTCCTCCCGGTGGTAATGAGAGTTCGATAAAGCGCCGTTACCAGTGTGTGACGTCAGACGAGTTTTCTCTCTTCCTCTCTCTTTCTCTCTTTATCCTTCACTATCTTTTCTCTCTCTCTCTCTCTTCTCTCTCTTTTTCTCTCTCTCTCTCTCTCTCTCTCGTTCTACCTCATTCTCCCTCTTCCTCTTTACCATTCCCTTTCTCTATCTCTTTCTCTCTTATTTTGTCTCTTCGTCGCTCGCTGGGGGTTTTATTGCTCGTTATCTTTTTCGACCGCCGTTAGCGGTAAAGTCGCGAGGTGACAGAAAACGAAGGCACGGAAACTTCGTGTCCGTTTTTTCCACGACGATGAAAACGTCCCGGCAGATCGACGAGTGTCATATTTTTCGAGAGAGGACATAATTTTCATTGGTATCACCATATCCATCGATAGAAGATGTTTGCGCGTAATGGCGCTCGATGTAACAGTAATTGCTGATCGTGTGGCTGATAGACTAAAATACCTATGCAGATTAGTATCTTATCATAATTCGTGTACTAATCATAAAAAATATCTAACTTTCCAAAGAAGAGCTTGTCAGATTAATTGCAAAATTAATGAGAGAAAGAAATTATAATCATTTTTTTACTAGAAAATTACATATATTATCAAAAGTCAAACAATAGCTTTACATGAAAAAACAAATGAAATGTACCTTGTCTTTTATAATAAACGAATTAATATGTACACCATACCTCAGAATATTTTTCATAATACTTTAAAATAAAATAATACTCACTCTTTCCGAATTTTTAAAAACATTTATGAAAAATTAATCTCGCAAGGCACTGTTTTCGCGACCTTTTTTTATACGTTCGAGAATTTTTATTCGTACTGACGTTTCCAGATTTTCACGAACTGCTCGACACGTTTGATTACGAGAAGTAGGTTTTTCTGGAAAGTGGAAATTGGCCGTACTCTCTCCCGCTATGACCGCGGTAGAGTCGAACCACCGAGTCGGTGGATCGATCGATCAAGCCCTAATTGATCCCGGACTCTCGACGCACCTGTTCGGATTCGCGTGACCCCACATCCTGACCCCGTGAATTTCGATTCCCTTTGTACCTTGCACAACCGGCCTTTAAGACGCGTGCTAATTAAGAAAGGCATCCCACCACACAGCTGCTGTGGAATTGCAGCGATACTTGGAATTACTAACCGGGTCGCGGAGAAACGACATAAGGCCAACGAATGCGTAGTCTAGACTGGATGCCACTAGAATTAATTTGGTCTCTCATTATGACCTCGTTAATCTTTGTATTAACATCGTATTATTGTTTAATGCAACAAGACGCAATTACATGCATTTTTCACATGATACAAGAAATTACTTCCCAGAAAATTATACCAATTAATAATAACGTAACATCAGTGTCCCGTACTTAACAAATTTATAATTGTTACGTACAATATGTGCTATATTGCATTTATTATTGAGTTGGAAATTATAATATTGATGTAACATTTAAAAAATATCTATCAATATGAATAACTCACAATTAATTAACTAACAGTAACATAACATGTTAATCAATAGTGAGTTGCACACATACAATAATAATAAATATTTTTTCATTATACGTTATACATACTGTTAATATTATTTATCGGATTATATTTATAAAAAATTATTCTCAGAAAACAATTCTTCCGATAAAAACAATATCATTACTATACGTGCGTGTTATGGCGCGTGTACGATTTAACGCCAATGCGATAAGAGTTGTCGGACGTCTCTTGGTAACGTAAAACGCAGAAGATAACAAGGGATACTACTGCGGCGGTTAGATATACATTCGAAAAGAAAAATGCCGACGATCGGAAGCACTAACGATTTTCCGACGAAGAAGGGTCTCCGGAGATGGCTACGAGAGACGGGGTCAGCACCGGAAGTCCGGAAGCTTCCTATCAGCGCCTCGAAATCTGTGCCGTCAGCTCGACAATAACTCGACTACATATGGAAGTCCACGACTAAATGAAGCGAGAGCAAGCACAGCACGATCAGAAACAATCTGGACTGGAAAATTTCTATAGCTAAATGCCATATATACGTATAAATTAGTGCATTACGAATAGATTCGATTTCTGGCCCTAATGAGAGACGCGAGTGTAAAATAATTTTATCAAAAATGTAATGGAATCGATTGATTCGCCATTATATAATAATGATGAGTGAATGGAAGTGGACGGTAAATCGGATCTTGCATTAAAAACTCACTCACTGATTTATTTCCGCTCACATTGAGTCGCTCTCATATTTCGATAATCCATTATATTATTATAAATAATTCTCACTTTTCCAAAATATAGAACTCTATGAAATGTTTGCAAATAAAAGATGTCTCATTAAAAAGAGGACTGCGATATCGAATCGAAATGTTAACTGGGCTTAAGTAGATTAATCGATCGCGCTCTATCTTGTGTGAAATACATATATCGCAGCTTAACAGCCCTGAAATCTAAACCAGCGGTATTGGTTCGATAACCGACCATTTCCGCCGTGTATACGTCAGAAAGCAGACAAAATTTCTTCCCTCTACTCTCCTCTGAACGTCCGCTCACCTGCTCTCACTTCGTGATAATTTACTGTTTTTTCGGTTGTCGATTCAACCGCTCGGCGCTAATTTACATTTACGAGCGAGATCGGCTAATTGCCGGTTAACCGGTTGGCCGAGCGCGCGGCGAATACCTGGCTGCAGTTTGTTCCCTTCCAATGTAACCGTTGTTCTCCGTGAGAACGAAAGGGCGCGCGTAAAGGGCACGGACATTAATTACTAGCCATTATTTTCCTACGTTTACCCCGACGTAAACTTCCGCCGAAACATAAAGCGAAATCAATCAACGTTGATTTTATCGAACGTATACAAGATTATCGCGATTGAACGTTCTTCCCGAAAACGCGCGCAGACAATAAGTTTCGGCGGTGGTTAAATTGTGCGAGAAAAAATTAAATGTAAATGTAATCTTCTCTCCCCGACTCGATGAAATCGCGAAATACAATATTCGCAATTGGCGAGCTATCTCTGGGCGTTATCCGCGTCGACGGTCGATTTTTTTCTCCGGCTCGACCGAAACCTTCGGAAAGTGTATCGTTTCCTTTTATCCTCTTTGTATACGCGCGAAACGGCCCTTCGTTTAACTTTAATTTCCCCCCCGTGCTCGCTCGCGCTCGAGAGAGCGCCGGGGGTCAGATAGGAGAAGACAAACAACCATGTGATATGGAGCCCGTAAAGACCACCAAAACGTAAACCGTGATACAGGCGCCGCTGGACCGACTCGCCGCCGCAATGTGTTATCGTCGGTAAACGAGTCGCTCTGTCACTTGCTATTCGTCTCTAATTCTCCCCGGTCCTGCGCTTTAGGAAGATGAAACTTTAATTTCGCCCGCCCACGGCCGGGGGTCGAAAACAAAAGCAAAAGGCCAATTATCACGTCCGCGAGTGTGCGACGTCGTGCCCGATTCATCGGCTCATTTATTTCCAGCGTTTTCACCGTTATTCACCCGCGCGCGGCCCGTCTCTCGCATATCCGACGCCTCTCGTTCCGTGTTCGTCCTCGCGCGCTCGCTTATGTTCTCACGCGCGACTATCGCGCGATATACGGTCGATGCATTTTATCCCGCACGCTCTAATGGACGTCGATTCCCCGTAGCCATCGTTGGGCACGGTTTTCCCTTTGATTTCGGAACCTCTCGCTCAGCCCAAATTTCATGGGCGGGCAAAATTTTTTTTACGCACGGGCCCTGATACCGGCATAAACCTTAATGGGTTAAAGTCCATCGACGTGACTGGCTAGGCGACGGGGTTCGAGGCATTAACTAAAAACCGAACCGAACGGTTCGCCCGGCGCGGCCGCGATGGAACTACGAGGACGATAGGCCAGGGGGAGAGATAACGGGGGAGGGTGGATGCTGGAGGGCCATGACAGGCATCGCGCTCTGGTCCTCGTTGCAACGCACACGTTGTGTACGTGTACTCAGCCCGAACACACATCGCTGGATGCTGGAAAATGCCGATCGCTACGTTCATCGTCCCTCGTGGCCATCGACGATAGTCAGTAGTGCCTGCTCTATCGTTTTATAAGCGGAACGTTTAGCTACATTTATTCTTGTAATTGAATTTATGCGAAAGTAAAATTTTATCTGAATTTATCGAGAAATTGTGTAACCTGTTGTAACGAACGCGTAAAAGTTAATGCTACACAACCTCAGCTACAAAAATTAATATCGCTTCATTCGTTACTACTTTTTAAATAAGGAATACGTTCAAATATCAGCTCGTATATTTCACAGCTCGATCTTAATTCCATCGTTATTATATTACTTTATGCATTTTATTATACTCAGTTATTTCCACTCGGCTTTAATTAAGGAACACCTTGAGAATTTCCTTAAGATATAGAAACCTTCCCTTTGGACACATCTTTTAAACATTGAAGGTCTGTGATACACGGGCTGCTTTGTCTTGTAACCTGCAAAAACAATATAATAAATTTATAATATTAGAATAATTTGAAACAAACTTTCTTTCCCCTTTTCTCTGCCTAACGACTCCGATTCGTCTTGCAATCCATCTTACAAATACGTAAATGTTTGCTTCCAAGATTCATTTACTAAAAGAGGTTTAATTAACAGCTCGATTGAAATACAATACAGGGAATAACAGAGATTTCAACCTAACAGAAATCATGTGTAATACCAAAATGATAGGAAATCTGTTATTCCCTGCTTTTATTACCTGTGCTCTTCAATTGTGTCTCATGCTTAACACTGACCTATTTATACACGAGCGATATCTCCACGAATAACGCTACGAAAATCCCCACCGCAGAGAATAAACGATAAATTACCGGCCGGAAAACTAAATACCGACCAAGCGCCGCCGACCGCATATTCGGGGGCAAAAAAAAAAAAAAAAAGGGAACAGGAAACCTGGCCAGCCTCGCGCGATTCACTCGTATACAGCATCTGACAACGAGAGACGAAAATCATGCACCGTCGGTGCGGTGGCGAGCGTGTGCCGGGGCGGGCGATCGTTGGATCCGCGGAATCCCGGTCGATCCGCTCCAGGGGTGCGCTCGCTCACTCGCTCGCTCGCTCACTCGTTCACTCACTCCCCTCTCGAAAGCCGGAAGTAGCCGTGAAAAATTTTCCCGTCGACGTGTGGTGGCCCGTGTACGAGGCCAGGACCGCGCATTTCGCGGTGTTCGGGGTGTCGGGGGTGGTTCACCAGAGAGTGTACCGCGGGTTGGGTCACGGTGGGATGAGTTCTCAACGGTGTTGGACGCGAGCGCGCGGCGTGGTGAGGGGAGCGGGGTGTGCGGGGATGCCAAGGCAAGGATGAGGGCAGCGCGGGGAGGTGAACGAAGCAGAGCGCTCCGAGCGGTGAGTGCTGAGGGGGGTATCACGGGGGTGCGCGGAAGGAGCGAAGTGGCAGTGGTGGTGGCAGTGGGTGGCTGACGGTGAGGGTATTTGTTGGCGCGAGTGGCTAGCCAGTCGGATTACCACCGGGAGGGTGATTCGAGGGGGGTTCTCTCGTTGGGGTGGCCGCGTTCGGTTGGGATGGGGTACGGACGGCGGCGAGGCGAGGCGAGGCGGGGCGTAGGGGGGGAGGCTAGGTGGGTGGCTGTGCGGTATGGCGTGGGTCCGCGCGCGAGCGTGGCACACACAGTGGCACTCGACGAAAAATGTAGCCAGAGAGCGACCGCCGCTGGAAAATTTACACGCATCACGAGGGCGAAGCTGAATGGCGAGGGTTAAAAGAGCATCGCTAATGGCTACCGCGTCGGTTATTTTGTGGATTTTTATAATACGACTGGTCGGCTCTTTCCCTCCTTCTCTTCTTTCCTCTCTGTCTCTCTCTTTCTTTCTCTGTCTTTTATCTTGCGCTGACCTTTTACAAACTAACATCGATTTTTCGAAACGGTAAATTTTCTTTCACGAAACAGTTTCCCCTTCTGTCTCTCTCTTCCGTCCCTATTTCCGCGCGCTTCTACCTCTCTTCGATGTTTCGAGCCATTTGAAATTTTGCAGCTGAAATCGCGCGGAATTAATAATTCCCTATTAAACTGTAATTCGATCGATCGTCCCGTGCGATAGAGTTATAATTACAGCAAAGCTCGTGGAAAGATAATTTTTTTTTTAATCAGTGATTGCATATCGTTTGTCGAATATATGTACCTACCGTTATTATCGCTCCACTCGGCCGCAAAGTTTATCGATAGAGTTAGAGGCTTCAAACCGGTTTTTATCACGACCGTTTAAATCGGCTGTTTAATTGAATTTTTCACTACTCAATCTCTCATTAATCAGAATATGCCGCGTTTACAGAATATATGTTGATACAAATGAGTCCGCTTTTTTTTTTTTTTCGTATTTTCAAATTTCTGGGCTTACAGAATGAAATATGTCAAACGGAAGTGAAATTTCCCCTTTTGCCGCTTGACTTGCCCCTCGCGTATCCTTGCGGAAGCGCTGGTAATTAACATTACCTCTCTCGACGTCTCTCACGTACAACTGAATTGTTATTTCTTCCTGGCAACAAGTGCTCGAAGCTGTATACGCTTCGCGTAAAATTACAGACCGGTGAAAATAATAACATCGACGCTTCGTGATACGGTTACAAATTATTTATTTTGACCTTTGTTTCTATAGCAATTAAAATTCGGGATGTAAATAAAGGTAAATTATTGAAAAACACAGGGCAATGGTCTTTCATGCGATTTCACGAACTATTCTCGATAAACGGCGGCTTCACGCATCAAACCGCACATACACATGTGCAGGAAAATAATTTTAACCTATCAAAACCTCCGTCGAGCACGCTTGGCGGCGGCTCTGATTTCACCACTTCAAATGTACTACATTCAAAGAGGCGCGTACGCGCGTGTACGGGCTGAATCATTTTCAACGTATCGAAATTCTCGTCGAGAGCACACGCTCGACGGGCAAGCCGGATTTCATCGTTTCCTACGTATACACATGCGTGTTTACCGCGGAGCTAGGGCGCTTGATGAGTTTTTTCAGAGACAACCGCCGCGCGTTGAACTGTCCCTGCACGCACCACACGACGTAACGCTAACCCAGTGAAATAGATAGCCATTTCTGGTTGATATCGTGGTGAGCCCGGAGAAAGAGCGCAAAACAGGGACGAGGGAGGAAAAAGCGCGGGGTTGAAGCGAGGGGGTGCGTGAGAGAACGTGAGAGAGCGCGCGAGGCGTTCGGCAGGACCGAGCGTGCGGATCTACACGCAGCAGGAGTGTAGCAGCCTGACCGAATCAGTCCATATATCGCGGGGCCAACAAACCGACCGAATCTCGACAGGACGGATGGGTAGGCCGCGTTTTCATCGTCGCCACTCCGCATACGCGGCCGCCGCCGCCACCACGCACGCCGCGGCATCGATGAGAGAGCGAGAGACACGCTGCGCTCACCCCCCCCCCTTCCATCCCCCGCAATACAATATATATATATATATTTATATATATAAATACGTATATAGACACACACACAATACGTATATGCGCGCGTGCGGACGTTTGCCAGTGTTTCTACGGTTTCTCTCGTAACGCGCGCGCACACCGACGCACCGCGTCACACCGGCTGCGAGCAACGAAAGCTTCAGCCCGCAAAGAGCGATAGAGAGAAATATAAAGAGGGCGAGAGAGCCGTGACTCTCGTGCGGAAAGAGAGAGGAAGACGGGAAGAGGGAAAAGAGAAAGCGCGCGCGATACTGGCAGTGCAGCTCGGCACTCCGCAAATTTTCAACCGCCACCCACTCGACCACCACCCACTCCACCTCCTCGTCTCATCCTCCGATCCTCACTTCCTCCTACCCGCTAACTCCCCTCCCCGACCCTTCCTCTATTCGAGCTCGTTTTTGCCGCGTCCACCGCCAGATCAATGGGGTTGCTAACACGGGTAGGTATATATGTCCGCGTCCCCACCGCCCCCGGTCAGTTCAGTTCCCCCCTTCCCCCCTCCCCCCCGTCGCTCGCTCCCCGCGCCCTTCTTCCATTCCGCGAGCCCGCCCGATCCCTCGACCAAGCTCTCCTCCTCTCCTCTCGGGCACCCTCTCGTAATACCTCTCCGCGATTCTGTACTGGGTGATTATAAAGTTCCACGTAACAGATACTGATAGACTGATGACTGAATCAATTGTTCCCTTCGAAGGAAAACCAGAAATTGCAGTTAGGTGGAAGTTTCACGTAGAAGAAAATGGAGAGGGAATCAATTTTTCTTTAAGAATAAAATGTTACACAATTAAACAAATTTCCTGTGAAAGTTTAAAATAGTTTCATCTTTCGAATTAAGCGAGAGGGAACACGAGCACATCGCTCAATTAAGAATTTGACGATTAAAAATTGTTTTATCAGCTTTTTTATTGCAAGCGTTTATAAATCAAATTTATTTTATCAATAATATTGTAATATTCTTTATATTGGCTTTCTCATGTATTCGTACGTTCGCCAGTATACCTACGCACTAAAACTATGACTTTTTCATCAATCTGTAGCTCAGTGAGTCGCGACTTGCGAATTATACACGACATTCGGACAAGAGGATCGATCGATAATTCTATTTCGGTTACGGACAATTACGACTGATTCGACCGCTAATCAACGGCACGGCGGGTGGTTTTCTCCCCGACGATCCGACAAATATCCTCGAAACCATCCGAAAATGTTATATAGATCACTGTGTCCATTACTCGTGCGACGCCCTACTTGTACAAGGATAGTGTCCTAGAAATACTAAACTGTTCTGTGGACGTTAACTGTGCCGGCACGACCAACATGAAAAACATATTTTAATCACCAGCACAAATTAACGAGCTATTGGTTTTCAAATAAACACATCTGTAAAAATGTCTAGTAAAAATAATTCGGCTAAAAAAAAAAAAAAAAAAACAGATGAGTGGTTCGATTAAACAGACGAACTTAATAATCGGTAGCGAAAAACGTCCGTGGCTTTCAATACCGCTATTTTCGCAAGAGAAGTAACGCTCTCGCGGGAGAGTAGCTTATTAAATTCAGGAAACTTAAACACCACCTGTTGAAGGTCTTCGACCGCCGTAGTGTCGTTCCGAAAACGCCCGAGAGTCACCTCCGTACCGCACGCACGTTAGGAACATTTTTCAAACGAGAAATCGCCTAGCGATTTTATTCCGCCGGCGGTGAAAATCGTAACCGAGAGTCCCGCCGATTTGGCCGGTGGCCAGCCATGCGGAACGAACGATCGCCGCGAGTAAAAATGTCTCGTGTGGCTTCTTCTATTTTATCCTTTTTTTTTTTTTTAATTCTCTCTGGCCGCCAAATTAGTCGGCAGCCATCATCGGTGTCGCACATGTGATCGCCGGTCCAATCGGCGTTCCGATTCAGTGGCTCGTAAAACAATACGCGACTGATTACTCGATAACTTTCGCGCGACCGAGATAGGAGGTGGGGAGGGAGGGAAATGATACAGTTGCAACGGCTCCCAGCCGAGTCCGGCTTTTGCGATTCATACGCAATGGAATTACTGGTTTGCACACGCCGCTGCTACCGCCAGTGTCGCATACGAATGCCGATATATTACAACGCGAAAGCAGGTTACGAAATATGAAGTGCAGAAACATTCTTATTATGTTCCTGTTGTGTTAAAATAATGTCCTTACCCTAATAATTAGTTGCAATTTATGTTACAAGTAGTAGAGATTAAAATTGAGAAACTTTTCCATTCTAATAAGTGTAATAGGAGAACGAAAGGTGTGATTTAACATGAAATTTTAAGAAACACGCGAATAATCAAAATGTCAATTAAAAAAAAATTCTAATGTTAAAATGTGATTTATTATGTTAAAATAATTTCTTTATCTCGATAAATAAATCGCAATTTATACTATATAAGCAGCAGAAGGCTTTTCAAGCCAATAAATATCAAGAATATTATTTAACGTAAAAGTTTGAGAGAAACCTAAATATGTATGAATTAAGATATTAATAAAAAAGAAGCTCTAGTATTAAAGCATGTTATATAGCTACCCATAAAAAAACGCTCCATCTAGCGTTAAGCACCAACGCTTTCAGATTACGAGCCACGCGACCGGTTTTTTTCACGGTAACCCAGGGAGCGGGAAGAGCGAGGGTAACAGAGACTTAGACATGCCTCGGTTGACCGATCGGAGAGCTTGAAGAGGTCTACGAAGAAGAGCGTTCGACAGCCGTGACACGTCGAAGGGCGTCTGCAAACGGGAACGGCTACTTCAAAGTCTCACCGGCCCGGTGCGGTCTTGTGGAACCGATGAAATCCCAAAACATCTGTCAGGTATCACTCCTCTCGGTACCGCTGTGTCCGCGTTAAATCAGGTGAGCGATTTGCACAAAGGACGACGACGCGCTCCCCTCTCGAACACGCCGCAGAAGTGCATCGTCGCGGAAGCTCCTCTTCTTTGTGCTTTTCTTTCTGTCGTCTACGCCAAGCAAGAAACATTTGAGAATGATGCTAATTTTTCTTTGTTAATAAAGCTTTGGTAGAATCAAGACGCAACAGAGAATAAAAGATGTGTTATATCAGATATTTTTTACTACGAGGTCTTCTCTTATATTGTGGCTTTGAAATATGGATTTGATACAGTTACTGAAATCAACGAAGAAATATGTAAAAGTTAAGAAAAGATATTACTCAAAAATGTTTTTAATATTGGGTAGAAATGACCACAAAAGACGGTTAATTCCGTCAGAAATTTCTAAAAATGTTTTCTACGTGTTCGACGATTTTTATAGTGCATTTATATAACAAAAAAGAAAAAGTTTACAAAAAATTATAACAAAAACTAAACCTATCAAATTGTATGAAACAGAAGTTAGAATAGAAAGTTTTATCTACTCTAAAAATTAATAAAAAATAATTACACTAAAAAAATTATGTTTAACAATGCTAGTGATGACAAATATAATATAATTATAATGATATATGACTCCATGTATTATTTATTATACCACAATTGGATTCTTTTCGAAAGAATATGATATGTACACTAAGGCTGCGCACAATCGAATATGGAACAAAAAATAAGAATTTCAACCTATAAGAAAATATGTAGTGTAAAACACAATTCTTGATAAGTTGAAATTCTTATTCTCTATTTCTTGTTCCCTATTCCTTTGATTGTGAACATCACGTAATAGTGCTTTTTTTCGTAGCAATAAATTTTTTGTTTTAAAATATACTTTAACCCCTAATAGTAAATCTAAATGTTTTTAGAGTTAGCTTTTTCTAGCAAAGTACATTCCTTTTCAGTCAGTATATTTCCATCTTTTTCATTTTCTTTCCTCTTTAGTTGATATAATCCCTGCAAAAAATTTGAAATTGGTAACGTTTAACGTATTAGTTATATACTTTCTATATAACAAAAATTGATATTAAAAAATTATATAATATGTAAAACAATTATATGAATAATATTATCTTTTGATTTAACAACACATTTTTATAGTTTATTTATTGTCGTAATACTTTAACTTAAAAATGATTATAAATATTCTCAATTTTTGTATAAATTAATTCTAAACGTCAAGATTATTTGTCCAAAGTTTGACTGCAATACAAAAATTAGTTGTTCAATAAATGTATACAAAGTTTGTTTGTTTATATAGATAATTAATATCTGCATGATCGCAATGGGGCTTTGTATAAATCGTTTTAAATATTTAAGTACATATACAAAAAAGTTTTGTCATTATTTTTAAATCAAAATATTACGGCAAATAATATCTAATACAATTAATTAACTATGTTAATATGTTATTAAATAAAAATGTGATTCTTTACACAACTTTCATATGCAATGTGTACGTATATGCAGTATTCATTTTTACATTAAAAAAATGAATACTTATAAAAAGTATAAATATTTTCAAACTTTTTGCAGGAATCGAAAGAGTGATACATCAGAGTTAACTTTCACTAAACCATCTGAAAAGAATTACTGTTAGACTTAAAATAAAGAAACATGGAGAAAATATAAAAGTTTCGATTTGACGTCGATATAATCATGTCAAAATCTTAAATAACTGATTAGTTGTACATTGATTCAGAATGTGCTGTCTAAGCTACAGCCTAACCCGATTTCATCACCGACATCGACTTTGTAAAAAATACCAGATTTTATCCGACGTTTATTTCAACGCCGCTTACACTTGCAAAACAATCATCGAGCTTTTAGCTGAATCGTAAAAATCCACTAACCTTTTCCTGACACAATTTTTCTGCGACGTTGTTTTTATCTGTTATATATTACATACATTTTTTTATCAGATATTGCGTAGGAAAAAATTGCAGTTGATTAAGCCACCAGAACTATTGCTTGCAACTAACAACATGAATTTACGATAAATTAAATCTAAAGAAATTCCTATACAAGATCGTATTGAATACGTAAAAATATAATTCCTCCGATCGTTTTCCTCCAATCTCCGCGAAATTTAATCAGACTCCTTCGCGCTTTATAATTCAGAAATAACTCTGATTCGTCCGTTTGATATAGCAAAGACTAGCCAATTTTTTAAAGCATTTTTAGATGCACGCTATTGGAATAAAATATCGTATATGATTTAACTCACGCAGAATACGATGTATTATACAATCAGATTGATCGAATAACCTTTAGTCGATCATATAAAAAATCCATACGCGTGTACGTATTTATTGACGCGTTTCCAGCGTCGATATGCATCTGCTTCTCTTCTTTCATTCTCATCTTTCATTTTGAAAAATTTACCACGGCCGAATGAATTGCAACTAAACACGGCCTACACGATTAACACGTCAGAATGACACAAAAGCGGTCTTGGGATGTGTCATGGGAATTATTTTTTTTTTTATTGCACACTGCATCTGGGGTAAGCGGACCCCTCCGATTATGTTTGCACACATGACACGTTTGTCTGTGGGATACCATGATACACCGCGCGCCCCATCGTTACGACGGACCGTTTTTCATCTTAGGAATGGCATCGAGAACATCAGTTGAAAGAGATTCGGCAAATGTTTGCGTTTCTTCAAGAGTCCATAGTGATCCACTTGAAATCAGTGAGGGCCACAATGGCGTCTGTGATGTAATCCTACCCGATTATTTTGTCATCCTCTTCGCATCACGCTCGCGTCCTGCTTAAGCCAAGAAAAAAGTTTAACTCGAAACTAAATATTTTATTGAACCTATCGAATCGGATCTTAGATGAAAAGAGTAATCTGCTTGCCGTTCGTATATAAGAATTCTGTAGGAATAACTACTTCAGCAAATATTTGACCACTTACTTTATAAGAATCATTTCAGAATAGGATATGCGGGACGAAGACAAGCAGCAAATAAGGGGTGCATATCCCTAAGAACCTAACTAAGTTCGTCAAAGCCACTCTCGCCAATCGATATTAGTCGAGAACGAAGGTGAATTATAAATCGGGCCGAGTCTTCAGACTTCGGGTTTCCTCGAAGCGTCATGAAATATGCAACGGTCTTAGAGGGTAGTTTCGATCCGGCAAGCGGCGGGGAGAGAACGAGCGTTAAAATGGAATTAACACCCCCGTCCGCCCAAAAGTCCCGGGTGAGAATCTACCCTAAACTATTCGCGGCGATCATTCGACCGGATGTGCTTTCACATTCGGAAGAAACTGACATATCCTTCGAGCGTATCCTTCAGACTCTTATTAGTTTGCAGTACAATTATAACGATTAAACGTACAATTACTCCGTTTAAACGTACGGCAATTTTGCGCTGCATTACTGCGCTTGACTCTTTGCTCCGTGTAGCAATTACTTTTCATTTTCTCTTATCAGTTTCAGCGTTAAACGTAAATGTATTAGGAGAGACTGATTATATCCTTCAGAAGCCTTTCCGCATCCTTCGAACTCTTTATCAATCTGCAGCACAATTACGTATAAACGTACAATTTTGCGCTCCACTATTGCTCTTGACTCTTATTTGCCTCGTATGTGATTTTCTTTTCATTCTCTCTCATCAGTTTCTAGTACAAGTACCTTTATACATGATAAGAGGGAATTAAAAGAAAATTGTGCGGGGCAAATAGAACAAATCAAGTGTAGTGAAATCGAACAAATCAAGTGTAGTAGAAACGTAAAATTAAAAATCATTTATCTATATGCAGAAATACAAAAACTTGCAAATACTTCGGCTGTACTTCGAGTTTACAATTCAGATTGTTTCTCCAGCCCCGAATGTGAAATAAAAGTAATCCTAAAGAGACAAATCTATCGCACACAAATTATAAGTAATGTAACTTATTGTTAGAAAGATGAATAAATATTTAAAAGGAGTCGAAAAGTACATGAAAATATACGCAATATTATAAGTTTAAAAAAAAAAGAACTAATGAAAAGCGCTTTTAAATAGCAGAGTTGAAGGATGGTTAAGCGTTTAAATTTAACAAACAGAAAAGTATAAATAATGTCAATATGATAGTCCAAGTTACAACAATAAGAGAGAGCTTTCATGCGGATCAGTACGTAAAGATTATACACCTTAAACTCGTTATTTACATAGAGCATATTTATTTTGAAAGGATAAAGTGATTTCGAGTCAACTCTCCTTTCGCTGAAATCGCTTTAAATTCATAACCGCTAAGCCGCGTCTCATTAGTGTTTTACGCGAACGCCAGTCCGCGCCGCATTTTACGATTCTAATGATGGCCAGCTTGTTGGACCGAAGCGCAGCTACTCTAATAAAATAAATCATGCGCGGTGGAGGGAGAACCGGTGCTGCGAACAGCGCTGCCGGTTCAAATTAATCCCATTGTGCCTGGATTTGGTCGAGGCGCCAATTAAACGGATTATTATCGTTGCTACCGTCATTACTTTTTGTAAAAACACCCCGCGTTGGTCCGAACAAATCACGAAATTTTAGATCAACCGTATTCACTTCCTCTCGAAAACGAATGTCGCATATCGTTGCGCAAGATTCTGATTTGTATTTTTCAAACGTTCCGATGTTTTTGAAGAATTTGCTATAAACTTTCGAGAAACGAATACCATGTTTTTTGCAATGACAAACGACCAGACATGGAATAGAATATAGCAGTCTCCTGACAACATGACAAAAAGAGATATGTAAAAAAAAAAAAGATGAATGACGACAGTCGCATTATAAAGTTAAAAAGTAGAATTAAGAGAAATAAAAAGTGTAAAAAAAAAGCATGTGTGGTTTCTATCGCATAAGGGAAACTGGCATTCTGTCGCGACGTTAATCGATGAATTTGCCATACTTGGACTGCCTCTAATCTAACTAGATGGTGTACCAAACAACCTGCTCAGACCATCGTCCCTAATTCAAGCAAACCATCCCCGCGTTTTCGAAATCTCGCTTCTGCCCCTGTCTCACACACGTGTGTTCATGTCCCTCGCAAATTCTCAACTACCACAGTTGAGATATACGATGGGTGAAGATGGCTACCGGAAATTGCTGGGTGACCTTACTTAGGAGTTAGCGCTAGAACTTAAAGGGACGGAAGACCGTCGAAGGGTTATCGCGTCGCCCAAGGCTCGAGGAAGGCACGAGCATTAATGAGGCAATACCGAGAGGGAATCTAACTCCCTTCTGTCCTGACTCGATGAGCCATCCCGGATTACATTGTCTTCGGTCTTACTTGATTATGAGATAGTCTCTGATAATATTCTCGTAATACTATTATAGTATATATATTACACATATATATGTGTAGTATATACACCATTGTTTAATTTCAGAAAAGAGTTGTTATAAAACATTTAAATAAAATAAATTAAAAGTCTATTATTACTAATTATTTTTTCAATTATTTGCCACAATTCTTACGCATCTCATTAAATCAAATGTAACTCCAATTATCATTTTATATACGACAATAATAAGCGGAAATATGTATCTGACATCTCAGCTCGCGACGATTATTGGATTTCTAAGCTTCATCAGTACCACGTGCGTCACACTAAAATTGTTCAATCAAGATTTGTCACGTAGTAGCGATTTTCCACACATATTGCGCCCTCTTTCTCTCTCCTCCTTTCTCTTTCTCTCTCTCTCTCTTCTTCAATCCACTGCTCTCGCCCTATATCCACTCCGCGTAGGGTTCGTAACAATACTAGATAAGGGGCTGCAAGTAATAATGCCCCGGGGCATCGATCATACGGCACGAATGCACGCGTGCGTTGGTATACAGGGTTTCAAAAACAAGACTTAGTATTGTCGTTAGTCGAGTCTATCAACTCTTCAATACAAGTCTTTTATCGAATGTTTTCTTTTTAACGTATAGTACATATGTATATACACGGAAAAGACGGTTTTACTAAAGTATCTAAAAAAATTCGGCGAGATGTCTGAAAATAATTTTGAATTATCAAAATATGTACGACACTCAAACCGATTGCTGGAATATCAAAACTTATTGCAGCACATACTTGAGGTTTCTACGTAATTATTACCCAACAAAGTTATTTTCAAATCTGTATTTGTGTCTAAATCTTTAGATATTTCAGCAAAACCCTTTTCCTGTACATAATAATAACACAATATATCAGTGCCAAGATTTATGGACATTGGCTTGAAGTGTAACAATACATGATTTCCTTTTTCTTAAAGATACAAAGACATGAAAATCAACACGAATGCCTACAATTACTTCTTTATAGATTTTCGACAGTATTATTGTATCGTATTTGTTATATCAAAAATAAAACATCCGATAAAAGGTTGAATTAAAGAATTGATGGACTGAACCAACATACAGACGATCGTCATTTGCCTTGCCTTTTGAATAGCACCGTAATATACGATTGCTCTATGTGTGTAACAAGTATCATCGAGAAGATATACACGAAACGCAAAACATAAGCCCGAGAAATTTGGATAAAAGTGGGTACATCCAAATTTTTAAAATTGCCACGAGAAAAACTCTATATACCCATACGAAATGAAACTGATGGAAATCCACGTAAATCTGGGTAGATTGAAATAAAAATCCCATCTCCATCTATCGGGATGTATAGGACTTTACATACTGAATTCTATTCGATGTCGTCCAGAATTTTATAGACGTATTTTTGAATATTAAACGGCGTAAATTTAAGGGACCGCGTTGTCGCAAACTCGGCCCGGTTAAAAACTCAGTCAACGTGTCGTTGCAGAATCGACACGCGAAATCAATCTCCGTATATACGCTCGACCGTGTTTATTATCTGAAGAAAAAAAAGACTCTTGTGTGAAAATTATATCGAACTATGAGGATGTGGTAACATTAACTCAGCGTTCAGCGGAAAAACAACTGTTGCAAGATTCTTTAATATAATCAGTTTATACATTTAAATTCAGTGAGAAACTAAATGCAAGATCAATCATATTAAAGAATTTCAACAGTTCGAAATTCGCTTCCTCTGCTAAATTTGCACCGTATACACGCGAAACGGGATAATAGATACAACAAGCCGCGTCTAGCTGCCATCGATGTACTATGAAGATTTCAGGGAGCTATGCCGAGCACAAATGCGCCTGTTTGTATACGCGAGTAAGTTTGTGTACGTGTATGAGGGTGCGTGGCGCGTCCGAGGGGTGCGTCCCGAACACGTGACGCCTGATTCATACACAGACTGCTACGGAATCAATTTGTAATCTTGACTCGAATTAAGGACAGGAGGAGAGGGATGGAGCGTCGCGGGGCGCGAGGACGAGAAGAGCGGGAGAGAGCGATATAGACGGAGATACGTTTATTGGTAAGCGAGTTTGGCATTCGGTCCGAGAATGCGCTACGGGTATACAGGAATCCAGACTGTCTCGTGTTGAGGGCATTATAGTCGGGTTGTAGGTTATTAGGTGTGCGCCGGCTAATAGGCATCGATATAGCGTATTAATGGCAGGTAACCGGACGGTGATAATGGGTATCAAAGGATAGGGTATCGCAGAGCGATGCGACCCGATGGGATCGCGAACGCGATGGCTTTTACTTGCCGCGTTTTATGGAAAAATATGGAATAATGCCATTAACCTGACGCAATCCGGATCCACGCGTCCCTAATGCGTGTTTGCGTTTTTCGGACGGAGTGCCGAGAACCTTCCATCAGCACGGTCGAGCGTAAATCCATGAAAAACGCGTGTACCATCGTCGGGGAAAATTTAAAGCTTACTGTAGACAAGTAAAGTGCTATACGAAGGAGCGAGAGAGAAAGCTTGCAAATCTACTAACCATCGCCAATCAGACTGCAATGTCGAACGTTCGAATATACCATACACTGTGCCGCGGAGAGAAGAAGAATACGCGAATTCATATATACCGCGATTTTTCCTGACTCTCCGCGCCAGCTTTGTGAAGGGAGAGAGAAAGAAAAGCGCGATAGGAATGCTGCGTCCCGTAAGATCGTACATAACTCCCCTTTGTCGCGTATGCACTGTGCCGCGGAGAGAAGAAGAATACGCGAATTCATATATACCGCGATTTTTCCTGACTATCCGCGTCAGCTTTGTGAAGGGAGAGAGAAAGGAAAGCGCGATAGGAATGCTGCGTCCCGTAAGATCGTACATAACTCCCCTTTGTCGCACTGTGCCGTACTGAACTTAACGTACGAGTGCGCTCCTGACGAGAGGAGAGGACTCGCGAAAGAGAACCGGACGAAACAAAAGGATATAGCGGCGGCGGACGAAGCGGGGGTGAGCGCAGGGGCAGAAAATGATCGGGGGTAACGAAAACGGAAACAAAAGCGACGCGGGGCGATACGCAGTATGGCGACGCTTCCGGTTCGCTCACCGCACACAATGCACTCTCTCGTGTTAACTTCTGTGCAGTCGCTCTCTTCTCGCCGCACGTCGCCTTCCCCACCATTCATGTACATCTCTCGCACATCGTATCTCTCACCTCTCTCCGGCGAAAGGTATCCATCCCCGCGAAAATTCCGCGACTCTGATACGCGACTCCAACATGTTACGTAAGCGTGCTGTTAAGAGAGGAAAGCCAGAAGCTCGTTTCTCGTGTTACTTTCGACCAACAGCCCTTATAGAAATCCAATTTGACACTGGTCTATTTAATACTGAAAATTGCTTACATATTTTGAGCATTAAAACTTTTTGAAAGCTCTATTACAATACTTTTAATACTCAAAAGAAATAATTACTATTTTCTAGCACACACATATATTTAATATTCAAAAAGTACATTTATACTTAAAAACTTCAGTGCTTTTAATATCTACTCAAAATAAGTGATTAATAAATAAGTAATAATTCTAATATTAAATTTCTGCGAGAGAGTCGTGAGCAATGCGTCAAAAATTCTTGAATTGTCTTCCCTAAATTAACGCTTCTAATGGGAAATTTCAATCTTCCAATTTTTCTCGCAACAAGTAATATCCAAAGTTACTTTAATAAGTTATTTCATCTAAAGCAGAAATAAAAATATTCACAATAATCGACGTTGATTTCGATTTAAAAGAATCTCCAACGACATTGATCGTATGGACTTTTTAAAAAACACAAACTATGGCATTATACATTTGGCGCGAGTCTCTATAGTCTTTGACACGCGTACGAGGTAGGCATTAGACGATATTAAAACAGACCGGAGCTTTTGCTGAGCACTGGCAAGGAAACGGAAGCCTAATATGCAGAGAGATGTTTTAAGAAATTAGTCCTCGTTGTTATGAATCGCAGAATGACATGATCTTACGACTTCATTTGACTTTCTCGTCGAGAGAGTGGCGCTATTAATTACTTGTATCGTCACAGTCGACACTCTGTGCTATAAAATAATACCGCGTAAAAATACTTTATACCTTTTTGACATGTCAAATGTTATTAATTGCAAAAATTCGAAATGCTCACTAAATATTGATAAAAAAAAAACCTAATAAATGAAAAATACGTGTAGAATATAAAATATTAATATTTCCAAAATTAATAGACTTCCTACGATAAGCCATTGTCTAAACTTCAATTATTAAATCTAGTAAGATTGAAGAATATGGCTTATATGATGATTTATTATTCAAATTAAAAGAAATTTTTTTTAAATAATGCCTGCCGAACTCACCAGATCTTTCCCGAGGATGAGAAATGATCACAGAAAATCATCAAAATCTGAAAATGTTAAAAAATGATTTATGAGTTTGCTGATGTTACACACAGAAACGCCACAAGCTTTTCAGAAACGTTACCTGTGAAAACATTTCAAGGACAAATCTGTATGTTCTTAGACCGACACATTCCATCGAAAGAGGTAAAGTAACAAAAGAGTTTCTATGTGATGCCTTTGCATCATTATCGAACAATCATTTTGTTGCAAGACTGCATTGGATACAATTTTAAATATTAATTTTTATTTGACCTCACAAAAGTCACAATGAAAATGTTTTAAAGTGACAACGGCCAGTCCAAAATTACAAAAAAAGACAAACAATTTGGTTTTCCCAGAACAATTGTGTAAAGTGCGTTAAATAAACATTTTCATATACGCGCGCAAACGCAACGCGTATAAAACACGCTGTTCATTTATTATCTCTCGCAAAATATATCCATTTTAATGGACTTCAAATTAGCGCGCTTGTATTATATGCGTTGTCCTCAACTGCGCGTTTTAAAGTAACTTCGTGTTCAAAGTGAATATTTATTAGACACTTAAAAGCCACAGTGGGCCAATATTAAGACTGCATAGAGATTAAAATATTAAAACAGTAAGTTTAATGAAATTGATTTTTAATAGTGTAAAAAAAGATTTCCTATTGTTGCAAATAGATATAGATGTTGTTTTTGCAAAGTTGCAACGAAAATATTTACTACATGCTGAGCTCTACTAAACCGTTTATAAGTTAATGTTTTTTTAAAAAATATGTTTACACTGTCTTTGTTTTTCACACATTTTCTGTCGCCTAATTCGCCACTTTTAGCTACATTTCTGCCTTCGCGTATAGCCATGAAATCAAAATTCATTGAATATATCTGTTTTGAAATCCAATACATACCGCCAGCATCGAGGTATATATCGTGGTATATTTACTCAGGTAATTTTGACAGCGCTTGTTAGTAATAAATCATAGCTGAACAAGAAATAAGAAAACTGTAACTGCACTTAAATCTTCACAATACAAAAAATAACCCTTTCTTCAAAAAACGAACCCTTTCTCTGACATGCATAACAATTGTTGACATCTCATAACTCCTACTCATTGTCAGACCATTCAGTGGAAAGTCAAAAAATTCATTTATATTCGAAATAATAGAATCTTTGCATTTGCAACTCGTTCACTCAAATTAGTCCAGAAAGGTTTAAATATGTATTATACACAGTCATATATACGTAGAATAAATCAAAAGAGTGACTGTCAAAAGGAGGTTTATATGGCCTGTAATAAATCTTCTGTAGTAACCCTTTAGAGTTTCATCCATTATTCAACGTTACCAACATTACCCACATTGCCGATGTTACACGAATCTAATTGCACCCTCACTTCCGCTTTTACTTATGAAAAACTTCAGTTTAAATAATTCTATATAGAGAATATTTCCCTTAATAATAACAATAAATAAAAGTATTTTTTATAAATCACTACTTTAATTTATACATACACATTTCAAAATTTTTTTATGCTTGCCAATTTATATGTATATAGTTCTTTATGGTTGATCGAACAGTCAATAAAAGATATATTATAAATGTTCGTAATAGATAGTAGATTATACTTATTTTACTTTCAAGCGTTATGTATATTGTTAGTCTGCAATTTTAATTATAAATAGAAAATTTTATGATATACTAATTTTCAATTTCTTGACCACAATTTGGAGTCAATTTTTCTTTTAATGAAAATATCGAGATGTTAATCAAATTCGAATTACATGTAATTATTAATAGAAGATCCTAATCAGCGAATTACAATAATACAACAATTTCTATTCATCAATATTATGTAGATAAACACATAAAATTGAGTTTTCTAGTTTTTTCAATTATTATAACAACAATTATCAAAGTCTTCTTTATCTATTTGATTCAAGTTTATTTTATCAAAAAATTAATTTTCGGAATTTTATAAATTACAAATAAAGTGTACTTGATTCAGAATATGATAACGCACTTTCATACATTAACGATTTTATTAAAAAAAAAAAATAAAATTTGAAATAATTTAAATATTCGGTTTAACATATTTTATTTGTAAACAAGAAAATCTTAATGCAAGTTTAACATTTTTTTTAATGTTTCTAAAATTTGATTCTTTTATATTATATATGTTTAAAACATTTTCGTAAAATAATTATCAACATTTTATAGAATTTTTTTTATATAATACTCTTAATAAACTGTTAATAAAATATGTATGACTCTTTATTGTATAATAAAATATAAATCAGTTAATCAATTTTCTTTTGATCTTTATTTAAAAAATTTAAACAAAACAAAGTTTTTAAAAAAATTAATTAATAGTGAAACAGAAAAACGGTGACCATAATTGTCAATAATATAATAAAAAAGTATAAAAACTATTATATATTTTTAAATAATTATACAGTGTTCAACATACCTTCAAAATAATATTCTCCGTATTCTTTGAAAATTATGTTTATAAATCGTTGTGCTCGTGAATGTGTCATTGGTTCACCACTTGAACAAGACGCATTAACCTTGGAGGTCAAGAAACGCGTGCAGCTGCTGGACCAGATCACTTGTACGTGGTGGGATAGTTCGAACACGTGCGCGTGAGAATTTACGTCGTCACGTAAGCGTGGCGTAGGTGGCTCGATTGGTGGAAAGGTAGTGACGAGGCCGAACATGACGAAGAGAACAGAACGTGAAAGCAGAAAGACCGAGGAAGGGAGGCAGATGAAGCGTGGTAGAGAGAGAGAGAGAGAAAGAGAGAGAGACCAAGTGAGAAGAAACGAGAGAGAGAGAGAGAGGAAGAGAGATGGAGAGAGAAAGAGGGAGAGAGAGAGAGAGAGAGAGGCGGAAAGAGGTCGAGTGGGTACGTTAAGGAAGAGCGGAGGCGCCAAGCCACCCTTCGCGCGAGCCAGGCAGCAGGCAGGCAGCCCCTTTCGCAAAGCACCCCCTAAGCCTGGTTAGGGGCGAAGGCGGCGAGCCGCGGAGGCCACAACACGACCGCCGTCCTCATTGGTCGACGCGCTTGCTCTGGGTGGGGCTCCGGAAAAATTGGAGGGGAGAAAAATCCCCCCTAAATAGCTGCGGCTACGGCTGCGAAAAACTAGAATCCGCTCAGCCGGCATCGAGTGCGCGTCGGATATTTTAACATTTTATCTGTTCGTGGTGTGTGAAGGTACAGTCGCAACAGAACTTCAAATCAGGAGCGCACAATGCTTCTTCACTGAAAGGGAGAGAAAGGGGGAAGTAGAGAGAGGTAATATGTGTGTTTACTGTTATTTGTTCGAATGTGAAAGTGAATAACAAAGAACAACAGTGATCGATCGTGTTCACCAAAACAGTGTTTGCGCATAGGCGCTTGAATGTATAACATTCAAAATTTCGCCTTTTAATCTTGTTACTGAATTTTTTAAAAAATGCATCTGCGGGATGGTCCGTCGTGCGCGGGGGAGCCTTTTAGATCAGTCCACGAGTCCGTTCGGAGATACCATGGCGATTTGGTAACAACGGGGAGCCCTACCATCATGTGCAGCTCATTACCGTCTCACTGGAGATCAAACAAGTCGCTTCCGGTAGCATTCAAGGTCATAGCTCTCGACGAAGTCGCGGACGGCACCCAAGTCACCATTAAGGCTGGCAACGATGAAAACTGTTGCGGCGAACTAAGGAATTGTACGGCGATCATGAAGGGTCAGGTCGCCAAGTTCAACGATCTCAGATTCGTCGGTCGCAGTGGAAGAGGTGAGAGCTAAGAAGAATTTATGTATTCACACATGTACGACTTCCTCAAGTATTCACAAAATTTTAAGCGGACACACTTCGCTTTCGTTTGCAGGAAAATCATTTACTCTAACGATCCAGATCAATACAATACCGTTCCAAGTAGCCACGTACGCCAAAGCTATCAAGGTTACAGTAGATGGACCACGCGAACCAAGGTCCAAGTCGAGTAAGTCGATATACAAACAATAACATATTTAACTTTATCGTAATATTATAGTAACTTGCGACAGTGTCGAAAAGCAGAGTCGGAACATGAAAGTATACCGCGCGATTTAATAATAACGTATAGTACCGAATGTAATAAACCTATTGTAGAATTTAAGTTTAAAATAAACACACAAGTATAGAGATTGATTTAAAAAGTTTTCGAGAATTGTAAAAATAATAAATCGCATTCAACACCACTTTGCAGCGATTCGCGAGAGAAAATATAGAAATCGCGAAATGCAATTCGACAGTCCGATGAGGAGTGGACTCGGGGGGTATATGATATTGTTAGAAGAGGGGTGGTATTCGACCGACGGGACTGAAAGTCGTCGGAAGCTCCGTGACCACCGCGGAATCCGCAAACGGGCGTCGGAGCCTCGCGGGCGTTTAATAATCCGGCGTATATCTGGTGGACCTCAAACCGCGAGGTGGTGGCGGTGCCGCTGAACGGTGCCGAGCCCTCGACACCGAGCGTCGGCTCGCACGTGCACGGGCGAGCGCGCGCACATGCACGCCGCGCAAGAGCACATGCAGCACACACACGCCACACGCAGCTCTCGGCGTACACACAGACACAGCGAGACCTGGCATCGTGTCAAGCCGCGAGAACGAGGTCTTCGTCGGCGGTATGCTCTTTAGCTGCTGCGCGTTTATTTTTCCCGAAAAACGCCGCCGCGCCCCGCCGGTTGGTCGTCGTGGCCTACTATTATAAAGCCCGTATCAGACTACCATTTCTGTGTAGGTCGATCCGATTGCTTATTTCAACTGCCGCCATACTAGACCAATAGCAATGAATCTCGCTCCTTACGATTAGTCTCTATTATTTGTCGGCAGTGTCAAACTATCAGAGTCGACATAGTCGGATTGGCCTGCGGAGTTAAGCTAGAAACACATAGGCCGGCATTCACGGTCGATTCTTATTTTAAAATCAAATTAAGTAACGTGGCTTTGTGACCGTCTTAAATGCAATCTTAGTTATTGATCGATCACAGTCGATTATTCTTTTCATTCGATTGTGATCGATCAGTTTCTAGCTTCTAACTTCTGATTCATTACTATAGTGGCTCATTGTAAAAAGCTGTAAGAAATTGATCAGTCATAGTCGATTATTCTTCTCACATTCGACTGTGATTGATTAATTTCTTACAGCTTGAGACTTAAGGTAATGTAGGAAGCTCATTAAATATAAGAATCAACTATTGAGCATTGAAAAACGTAAAGCAGCAAGTGAATTGGCCAATCACGCAGTAGAAAATCTAAGGCAGCAATTACATTTTATTATGATTGGCTAATTTGTTCTCCGCTCATCCCCTATCGCTTTACATTTTTCTACGTGTCATGGACTTTAGTAGTCCGATACGGGCTGAAGTCAAATTGTTTATTAGTCGGCAGCCGGGTAAAGAAACCAGAAGGAGAGACGCGGAGGATACTAACTGGCGGCGGCGAAGGCAACCGGGAAAGATAGAACGCCTGCAAAAGAAGCCGCGTTTACGCGTTTGTTTATCGCACCGCATATGGCGGTAGCATGTGCCGCGCCACGAAAACCCGCGCCACGTCGTAATAACGGATTTTATGCCACGCTCGTATAAACAGAGACACACTAGCTGCTCCTCCGGATCGCCCGGGGAGAAGCGCCGTTAATCTCTGCTTTTATAGATCTTGGGTGGCCGAGTTCCTTCTTCCTAGCGTACGTCAGTTCGTTAGTCGCGTCACGCAGAGATTTCATTCGTCAAACAGTCAAGATCTCTTACAACAGCTTTACATATCTCTTCGTTTTTCTCGCAAATTTTATAACGCACGGCCACCACAACATAAACTGCGAGAGAATTTGGTGGATCGTAAAACTCCGAATGTTGGTCGAGCGCGTAGATCGAAAGAAACGATGAAATCTATTTTCAATCCTCGTAGCTGGTCGTTAGCGCACGTTTATGTAATCGAACACTTCCGATTTTATTTTACAGATTATCAGTATAGCGCCGGTTTTCATGGACTTGGTTTATTCAGTCCCTGGCTGGACAGTACATACTTCGGAACAACTTGGAGCTTGCCGCATCATATGTTTAAAGGTAAAATATCGCGACGTCACTGCGTGCGCGAAAGAAAGAACGGGGAAAAAAGTAGACTGAACGGGAAAAAATATTTCACACCTCTATGTATCGCGAACGTGTAAAAAAAAAGTCTTAACAGAGAGAGAGAGAGAGAGTCCGCGCTCACGAGAGAATCCGCGCGTTATCGATTTCGTCGAGTTCGCGACGCCTGCCGATGATTCATACTCCGTGAGCTGGACCGAGGGGTGAGTCTGAGCTCTCTTTTCCCATAGCGGACCCCTCTACGGTCCCCTCGTCCCGCTTTCCCGTAGGCACGTACATCCCTTTCGTCGTTGAAACAACAATACGACTTACTACTACGTTCGCCCCCGCCGAACGAACGGCCGAGATTAACCGATATTTTTTTCCTCAGGACCATCAACCCCCGAAATACTCAATACGTCCATCGCGCCAATGTTAACATCGTATCCAGTAGTAGACTATATCACTAGTTATCACGATTACATGACATTGCCGATAACCAATGTGACGACGAACGCGATATCGCCGGCCTTGCTTACGACGACTCTACACAGAGCATCGCCCAGAACATCACCCAGAACGTCGCCCAGAATGTCGCCCAGGATGTCGCCCAAAACATCTCCTAAAACGTCTCCGAAAACGTCGCCCAGAACGTCACCCAGAACGTCGCCCAGCCCCAGCGAATCTGGTAGTGGCGAGTCCGCGATAGAAGAGGTACGAAGTGCCTTCGTGCCTCTTCGACACAACACCTTGCCACCGATTACATCCTCGACGTCATCGTCCCCAGACAGAAATCCTAGAAAGCCAATCGAGGGCATGAGAAACGAATTGAAGGCACCCACCGCGCTCATCTCCGATAAGTATTCGCCCTCACACAGGAGTCCACCGCCGACGAAAATCTCACAGCCGTCTACGAAAGTTTGGAGGCCATATTCGAAATCGTAGATCCAAGTAGCGCAAGAATGACGTCTCGAATACCTTGGAAGAAGGCTAGTGAAAACGTATAGCCGTGTGGTGGTAGACGAAAATATAATAATTTTATAATTGTATGAACACGAATAAAATATTTATAAAATAAAAATTTACAAAATAAAATTAAAATAAAATTTGAAAAATTTTTATTTTATAAGTTTTTTATGAATGAATCAAAATTACGAAACTTATGAATAAATCAAAATTATACAAAAAAGCAAACGTTTAAAAAAGTGATGTTTCGAGACGTGTCAAAGACTCTTTGTCTACCATTACGTGTGCGTGTTTCAAGTTTTACAAATTCATGAATTTTATAATTTTCTGTATAAAAAAAAAATATAAAATTCTCTGAATTTTATAAATTTGGACAAATGTAATACGAACATGTAGATATACCGTGTATATAGTTCGTGGACAATAAAAGTAGTTACACAGAGAGATAAAGATTTATCTACATTTTGTGTGTTCATGGAAAGTACGTATAAATGTGAATAAGTGAACATGTGAGTGAAAGAGGGAGAGAGAAAGAGACCAAAAAGACAGAGATATTGATATTATTTATAAGCCAGAGTTTTAATGTAAATAAGTATAGTAGAAACGCAACGAGAGAGACGAATAAAGTCGAAAAAATCCACGTAAGAAAATTTAAACAGTCTGTCATATTTAATCACACCTTTTCAGCACCTTTAAAGTTAAATTTAACGATCGATCACTATTATATCCTAAGAATGATCGATATCGTCGCGAGATCTATTCTCAAAAGTGTCAAAGAAGTGTCGTCGAACAGTCCGCAGGCATCGCGAATAGAAAGGAAGGAATATGAAAGAGAGCGGAACGTCGCACTTCGTGCTGCTGCAAGGGGAATCCATATTTTTTTTTTTGTCGCGATTTAAATCTGAATGGTCGTGCCGTCGCGCAATCGTTCTGTCTCTTTCGTGTGTGCGTAAAGGATCCCATACGGTGAACACAAGGGTGGAGAATGGTTTATATCGAGGGGAGTGCGTGAGATCTGTATTAGTACCTATAGGTTTGGAACATCAGCGGTTCTCAGGTCCCTCAAAATAAACCGTCGTCGTCGGTATAGGTCAGCGGTTCTTTGCGTAGAGCATTCGCCGCGCGAGTTGTCGATTTGTCGCCAATAATTGCACTTAATTTCACTTTGCGTAAAAACATGATGCAACCGCGGTTCGATAACGTACGGCTCATTCGACGAGATGTCGCATGACGCGAAATGTCCGTCGGGACTGTGCTGCATCACGCTGAAACACGACCTGGGGTAAAGGATAGTTTTTTTTCTGAATTGTTCCGGTCGTGTTTGTCAACTGGTGCACAGAGTACGAGCGCAGTTAATCTCGGTGACGTCGAATAACTCAATTCTCGCATTCCGGTTGCAGCTGCGACGTGTTACGCGCGCGTCTCCGATATATGCCTTCGGATCGAAAAAAAAACGCTGCAAGCGGAAATTCGATACGCGGCGTGTAACATACTGGGCGGCAGCCCATGTAAAATCTTGATCAGGCCGCCTTGATTAAAAATCGCGATCGAATCCGCGCTGAAATTTCAAAAGTGACCGATCGATCGTACCAGGCTTGGCATCACGCTTAATGGGATTAATCCCCGGCGAGAAAATGAGAACCGCGTTGACACCCCGTAACTGTGGGGCTGTTCGTTGACGAGTAGACAACGGAACCAAGCAACCATGAAGGGTCACCACATCAACCGAGGCGAGCCGATCCAAGCCAATCCGTCGCGCGAGCCAGCCGGCGCTAACTAATGTTTGCTCAAAGAATCGTCATGTATAATTGAGTCAGCCGCGGCACGGGATGGAAAAAATCAACGGACGGACGTGCGGATCCCCGAGCTGAATAATCGACTTTTGGTGTATATAGACTTCCACTCGCGATTTTGAAACAAACCGCTCTTATTAGGCGAACCATTTGCTATTTTATGTGCTGCAACGCCGGGCTATCGCGTTTGACCTCGCGATCTCACAATTAGTATAAACGGAGGGAAAATTAATATTTTTCGAGATAACTACGTTAATTGCAGCAACAAAATTTACGTACATATCTCGTGTACTTTGTCCAATATAAAAGATTCACGGTATCAAGCAAAATGTTCATTCTAAATGCAAAATCAAATTTATTTCGGTCATTAGATCGCGTCTTTCTTATAATAATTATATATTGTCACAGAAATTGTCATTTTTTTCTAGTTGCTTGTAAAAAGAAGAACGGAGACATAAAGAAGAAAGAGACGCTTAACAGAAAACATAATTTTAGTCCTCTAATTGGTTATTACGCCAAAGTTGCGTGTTAAAATTAATATTCTAAACCGAATGAGACACACGATATGATAATGTTCTAAAATTTTTGTAATTTTCAAAACATTTAAATTGTGAAAAACTTTGTTTTCTGAACTGGCGCGTTGTGTGTTATTGTAGCAAATAAGCGGTATGTAATAAAGTTGGAAGTAAACAGTATTATTACAACAATTCTAATTAGTCACACAGAGAGATCGATACAGAGACGACGAGAACTCTGCGACAAGCAGTTGAAGTATAATGCGACGCGGAAGGAGCGGTTGATTCGCTCCGTCGACATGGCAGAGGACGTCGATCCTCTTCGCTAGTCTAGAATCGTGAGGACCCTGGTTCGAGGGTCCTAGAGTTAGGCAATCAGCGTTGATGAGGGGGTCAGGTCGAGGGGTGAAGGGCTCGGACAATTAGTAAGTACCCCGCCCACTCGCTCCTGTGTGTCGCCTCTCGCCCCGGTTCACCTGCCTAACAACGCGCCGACCGCAGCCGCTACGCATGCGAAAGAGCCGCTGGACGCGGGGCTGGGACGCTTCGTTTACGTACGTGCATCGCGTACGCACTGGATTACGCGCCCGTAAAGGTCTCTGTTCACGGTTGCGGAGGCAGTGTCAACGCGATCGGTCGAGGCAAATCGGCGAGCCTACAGCTATCCCGTTTACGCCGATAATACGGCGATTGCCGTTTGCACCATGCAAAAACCAGCCTCGCAGAAATTTAATACTAGACTCCGTACTAATTAATCTTTTATCTCGAGTATTAAAAACAATTTCTAGTATTAAATTGGATTTCTGTAATAGGACGCGTCAGGTATTTTCCTACGAAAATGTGAAAGTAGAACATGATGCGTTTCAGAAATTATATAGAGACTGCAATATTTGAAAAGAGTAAATCTGTTTACGTGGAAAGAACGATTTTATTAAAGCGTCTAAAAATATATATTGTATCGGACATGATATGTTCTAGAAATTGTAGAGATTGCAATACTCGAAAAGAATAAATCTATATTTACATGGAAAGAACGGATTTATTAAAGTATCTAAAAAAATTTAGCCAGATACACATTTAAAAATAATTTTATCAAATCATCAAAATGATTAAAACGTCTAAGCTGGATATTAGAAATGTCAAAACATTTTGCATTATTATTCATTGTCCTCGAACGAATTATTTTCAACAAAATTATTTTCAGATCTACACCTAGCTAAAGTTTTAGATACTTCAGCAAAATCATTCTTTCCGTGTAATTTCAATGTAGAGCAGATAATTCCTTTGGGTTGTGGTTTCTTTATGAACAATAATAGAATTTTCAGATCAAACAGCATTGACGATGAGAGATCTTTTCGAAAGATACGAGGAGTACCACAACACGATATAGTATAATAAAGTATAAAAACATAAGATCTCCTGCGGGGATATTCAAAGAATCCTCACTGATCTTCTCTAGCAATACTCTAATTATTCTTATGATGAAACGTATCGAGGATTACGCGGTATTTTGCAAAAGTCCGAAGAAGATTGTGCGGCGGGAAATCGCGGAAATAATAAGCCTCTTTCGAAAGGAATTCGCAATGGCAATGAAGACAATTCTCTTCTCTTGACGCGGAACCGTCGTCTTCGAGAGGCGCCCCGTTCCTCGAACTTAACGTCTTTTGCTCGTGGCGATTCGAGGGCGAAGGTAAAGGCGAAAGCGCGGCATCGCGCGACCTTAGGAAAAACGTTTAACGAGCTGTTTTGCATCGCAATGCCCCGACCTCGTTATCGGTTATCGACCCGCTCGCGGCTGCTGTCGTGGATTAAAGAGTACCTACTCCACCGTCACGTGTACGTCACGTAGTGCGTCCACGCACACGTTGTACCGCCGAGGCGTTGTTTAATCGTCGATTGGCACACAGCGAGAGCCGTTGAAAAGGCGAATTGTTTCGCGGAAACCACCGATTTTCAGGCCGCGTTCGCCGCTAAATCGGCGCACCCGCCGCGCCGTCGTTTCGCGGAACGCGGATCGATCTTTCCACATTTGTTTCCGAGAGGAAACTTGTTTTTCGCTCGTAGAGAACCGGGCCCGGCCGCGCTTTTGTTCCTTTGCGTGTTGAAATTTTTCACTCGCCCTCCGACCAGCCACGCAATCAAAAATTCTTTTTCTTCCATGGTTTTTCATTAGCGATATCGCGAAATTACGAACGCGACGCTGACTCGATTCCTTAGATCGATCATCTTAGAAACGTTGTGAAGAGCAATAAGTGAATCGAAAAATTTCGCCGCATCATACATTATTAAACGTTTTTAACCCTTTTCTGTCAATGCATGAGTAACTACATCGAATTTTAAACAGTAAAAATTTTTATATTTTTATGTGAATTTCGTTATGACATATCAAAAACTCCACCTTTTAAAGACCCGTTTTATACACGTTTTAATTTTTTTAATTCTTTTTGCGAAAATTTTGTGAAATTCAATCATAAAAAAGTGAAAAATTATGTATTGACAAAAGGGTTAAAATTATCAAATATATTCCAAATAATAATTTACAAATAATCTGTCTATCTGTGAAAATAACTTTGAGCATTCTTAAGATAGAAGAGTATCAGATTAATAAACGAAAAAAAAACTTCTTGTCTAAAATTAATCTCGTCACGCAAAGACGATGCGGTTTTCTCTCCAAACTTCTCAATATGTTAATATAAAACTTTAAAACTATATTATTACTAAAGATGGGTAGTTTCAAAACTTTTTATTTTAACACCTGAATCAGAGACTTTTTCTGTATAATTATGAATTAAATGAACTGGAATATCGGAAAAAGAGAAACAAATTAGTTGTCGACAAGGTGTATTTATATCAATTGGTTTTACTCTGACAAGCTTTATGATAGTTGTGTCTTTTCTTTGTCTATACAAAAAAAATGTGCTGAAAACCACAAACGAAGACTATCTATCTTTCGGTAAATATATAGATGTTCGTATAAAAAAAAAACATTTGTAGTAAAGGTAACAAAGGTAGAAAATTGCAAAGGCTTTTTAGCTCCTTAAAAATTAATTTATGACTTTCTTAGAACAAAAGAGTAAACAAGTACATTTATACTCATATAAACCTATTTTCGCGATTTATTACAACTTAAACCCAATGACTTTCAAACGCTTTCAGAGAATTAAGTTACTCGACTCGAATACGAATTCCATACCAAGTTACGCTGACCTGTTTCAAAATCCACGAAATCGGTTCTCCAATCAAATTCGTAGGTAGGTAAGTTCGAAGCGTTCGGGCCGGACCCTCGGTTTCTTTTTGCGAGGGTCCACCCAGCTTCCATCCAACGGCAGAACGGAACTCATCAGTCCGGGAGGAAGTGGACACGTCGGAACAATTTCCTTACACCAGCTCTCCTTCCACCGTCCTGGTACAACTCGACACCACCCCCTTGAACCAGCAGCCTCATTTCTACCCCGTCATCGCAGCCGCTACTGAAATTCTGACCCCTCAACGATTGACCAATTTGCCAAATCGATTCACATCGAAATGAACCTACGTAATACCTCGAGTTGGCTACTCTGTCTCTCTTTCCCTCTATCCTCCTCCGCCCCCCCCCCCTTTTTCCCCCCTCCTCTCTCGTCCCTCCCTCTTCCGTGCTCTGTTAAATAACGAAGAAACTTGTAATTCTCTTTTTGCAGCATGCGAAATGTGCATACTATCGAGAGTCGAATGTAACGTTTATATATAAAACTGCATGAAAACAGCATTTCTAAGACTTGCAAAAAAGTAGCTTTGAAACATTTGGAAAATATAAAAACTATATATTCATCAAAAGATCTAGAAATATGAAAAGATTAGACTAATAATCTCTTCTTACACACAGTTGAGAAAAATTAATTTTAAGTTCAAAAATTATTGCCACCGAGGTATTCGTCTTTATATAAATGTATAAGAATTTGAAATATCAAATTTTATTACAAAAAAATATGGGCGTATACGTACTTCGTTTAGACTGATGAAATATTAGCAAAAATATATTTATGACTATATTCTCTATACCTTATATTGGCTATCGTCTGAAAGAGAGTAGAGGATACAGAAGGTTGAACTAGATTGGGGTCTAGACGTACGTGGCAAAAGCACCCCGGCATTTTTAATGCCCGAGCAAGTAGGTACTTAGTACCTATCCTCTCGGAGGCAGAGAGCCTCGTGTACCCACCCTCCAGATATTACCCTTTGGAATAGCTGCAAAAATTATGGACAGCCGATAGGCTAGCAGCCGCTGCAGGGGTGCGTCTCATCCATTTAGGTCCATCACACATGACTGGATAGGGTGAGACTTACCCCGCAGAGGTTCTCACGTAGATTACAAACTTCTCGCCCTTTTTCCCGACACGAGTTTTACGAATAACGAAAAATATCATTCGTACTTTATTTTAAACTCGCTTGTTGTAAATCGCAGAACTTAACCTGTTCCATAAACGAAAAGAGATTTCTTTAGCGAAAAAGTGTGAATTAATTTTATGTAAATATATATAATAATTATTTGCGCATAAAATTAAAACTGTTCTATGTTACATTTTGTTCGCGCGATATCGAGATTGTATTTAACATTAACATGAAATGAGACAACTCTTTTGTTGTTTGTACACACTTTTGTAACAAAATCGTGAAAATATTATAAAGGAAAATCCTGCTTATGCGAACGTTGTTCATATTTCAAAGGCGACACCGCGGCACACTTTTTCAAGGAGCAAGCGTGTCGTTACTGATCCTAAAGATCGCTTGGATGCAGACTATAGGGGATGGGCTCGCCCTTCTAGAGCAGATTTATCGATTATTCTTGGTCCAGTGGTCCCCTTTCGTCGAACGCAGCATGCCTCGTTCGTGTCATACGTGGTATAGTGCACCAGGTTTATGAAAGCAAACACTCATTTGTGCGTCAACATCATTTCGCATCAACAAAAGTGATGTTCTTAATTCTATTAAGCAAGGCTGACAATAGTGTATTTAATTAAGAACGCAGCTTAAGCCTAAATAAAATAAAGAAGTATGATTGATCGTACATATTTCTTAACTGGCGAATGACAATAATGGCTATATGTATTTACAATTAAGAAAAATGTTTGCAATTAAAAATCGAAGCGATTGAAGGAAGCAGTAAAAAATTTGTGTAAATTTGACAAATATAATGTACGTACTCGTATTTTTATGCATCGCGAACTTTCTTTTCTGAAAAAAATGATCGATGTCGTCGACTATACATGAAACACGCGGCTACCCACGTACATGCGAGTAATAGCACGCTCTAACATGTGTGCACACACACCGGCTCGTATACACTCGCTGCACTCTCACCCCTCGTACAGCGTATTACGGTCGTCGGGGGTAAACCACCCTGGCCTCTAGGAGCCGAGAGCGGGAGCCCGCAGGGGTACGCCACGACAACCCCCGTAGCAACCCCTCAAAATCAACCAAACTCCCCCCTTCGCTTTTCAACTGCACCTCCGCCTTCCTTCCTTTCTAAACCTCCCGATCCATTCTATAGACGTTAATATCTCGTGGGTATCCACGTCGGATTTTCATTCCGAAAGTTAATCAAGCCTTTGTTGATATCGATATTGAATGCAATATTTCCCAGCACACCGTTGATAAAAATAAGAACATTTTTCAACTCTGTCACATGCAAATTTTTGTTATAATTTTAAGTACAATGAGAGATGTATGTAGAATTCTATGATTGTATAAAGTTATTAAAATATAAATAAAATGAATTAGATCGATTACAAAGTTCTCCTTAAATATACTAATAATATATGTTTATATAAATAACAGATTCCATCTTTTAAAATAACAATATATTAGAAATAAATATTTTTTATAAAATGTTTGAACACTTTAACAATTTCTTATAAATGAAATAACATTATTAACAAAACATTATTAACATGCATACGACAATATGATTAACAATAATACGTACATTCGACTTACATGCGTATTGCATACTCAAGGTTCTTTGTACGGAGACTACCACTAAAAATAGGGTGAATGAATATATCGGGGACAGCTAACACCATTATCTAATACTCCCCAACGGCCATATGTGATGCCTCGCTCTCGTCCTCTCCCCTGACGCGCCATTCTTAAAAACTTCTGTCAGGTTCGCTTGATGATTGCAATGTGATATCGTTGTTTCGTAAAAAGCCGCGACACCCTATTACTATATAAAACTGCAAATGTAATCTGTTAATTGCCTAAGCCTCTATTTACGTTTCAACGAGACATAAAAGCCGAATAATCACTAGGATTACACTCACATACACACACACAAATATAACAAGGACAAAATATCATATACCGTTGTCAAAATAAAATAGTCATCTAATAATTTATTTAAAAAAAAATTAACCTAATTAGTTTCAAGAGAACAAGATTTATATTTAAAATATTATAAGTATAAATTTTTTTAATTTTTCCAATTTCTGGTTGAAAGAAAATAAATCGCATTCTCTCAAGAAAAGTAACAATAAAAATATGAAATATACAATATATAACATATAAAAAATTTAGAGATATATAATCACAAATTGCTTGCTGTAAGTTCTTTAACAATAATGTAGATATTAATTTTATTATGGTTACTTTAATTTGTGTCATTTTTCTTGGAGAAGTATTTAAATCCTCTTATCACTTTTCTCAATTAAAGATTGATAGATTTAGTAAACAATCCACATATATAAATACAAAACTCAAAAAATTTCGAATGGTATTTTTTCTTATGGAAGTGATGTTTCTTTGCTAAATGTGAATGATAATACTTAACATATATTATTTTTTTCGAATTAAATAATCAAGATAAATTTGAATTAAAAATAACATACGACTAAAAAGTGATTAGACGGAAGTATTAATAAAAAAATGGCTCTTTGTTCTACACATGTTATGCGTATTGTCTTTTAGGTCTACTCGAGGTTCCACTCAACAATTACAGATTTTTCCAAATTACACTCCAACTGTGAAACAAATGTGAGTTTTGAACGTCTATAGAAATTTAATGAGAAAACCATTTTGATTGAATTTAAGATCATTTGTTATATTTTTTACGCTTGTCTTATATTCTCATTTGTAAAAATATCTTTCGTATACTATGTATAAAATCATTACAAGAAAAATACCTGCACCGCGTATTGAATTAGACATCAATTCTTGATATTTTTTTCAAATATCCAAATAATCAAATGTGACATATTTATAAATAAAAAATAGCAATTAAAATTACATCGTTAAATTTATAAATGCCAAATGTGCATAATGACGCTTTTCAATAATGTCCTTCATTCGTTTAAATTTATTTAGTGTCTTTCGTTAAGTCACTTATGTATTAATTAGCGCAAACACGCATAAAATGCTACGAAACAGCCGAGAACAGATTGTAGACGAGAGTCTTTATTAACGGCTCAAGCCAATGTCTTACAAGATCCCTTTAATCTAACCACGCCAACGCGGAAATCCCAAATCGCATTCCTCTCTTTCTGTAAGACTGAGGCAACCCTCGCACTATATCGAAACGTAGCACGAAGGGTGAGGCGAATAAGAGGGTGGTTGGAAAGAATTGTGATCCTCTGTTCATTCGGTTTCATCTCTATACTAACAAGAGTGGAAAAAGGAACAAAGAATGAAAGAGGAAGACACAGGTTCTTATCAAAAACAAGAATAAGCCAGTGTAATATTGAAACAAATAAAGAAACGCGAATATAGTCGACCTGCCATTGGCAGCATGTATCTCCTAAACATCTATTCGTGACGCAGATTGAAAAATGAAGTTTTTTTAAGTTTTCTTTCAAAAATAAAAGATTGCAACGTGTATTCGATTAATGTTAGAAGGAAGGACAAGATGCATGTATGAGAATACATTGAGAAAGCAGTAGTTATACTTCACGAAATTTTCGAGAAAGGTGGTTCATACTCGTTTCATTCTGTTTTCTATGCCGTGATAAATGCGCAACATTTTCTTTTTTCTCCATATATCTCAGTCTAATGCGACGCCAATGTGAAATTTATGACGAGCCGTGTGCCCAAAATTATTCCGCGCTGTTGGAAGGCTTCTAAAGGTAAAGCAGATTGTTTTTGAATTTTGTTCATGGCGCGTGGCTCTGGTAATAAGGCAGGGATTTTAGGAGTTTTTGTCGCAGCGGATAGGCCAGTCGCACACGCCGCACGAGGAGCAAGAAAAAATACATACAAAAAATATCTTGGAAACAGCGGGTGTCTTAAGTGAAAGTTCCACAATTTTAACATCATCTGCATGACCTTGACCACAATATAGCACGTATCCCGGGGTGGCTTTATTATACCCCTAAAGATGAAAGCTATTAATAAAAACGTTTGAAAAATTTTTATTTTTCAATCCTGCTTTTATTTGTTGTTCCTATCGACAGTACTGCGTTCCAGAAACGTATTTCTTTCTCGATAATAACTCTTTATAAAATATTATATAATTCAATCAAATATAGTTCAATTCAATCTTACAGATACATCATTCAATCTGTCATCGCGACTCTGTTTACACTTCTAAATGCATACAACTTTCATTCGCACGCTCTCTCGTGTAAGTGTCATCAGGTAAAAATAGGTAAGATCAAGTAATTGAGACATCTGTATTCCCGAACGGGAGACGTCATCGAAGATGTGAAAGTACAATCATCCGAAACTTTATACGATCCTCCCGCGGACAATACGATTCGGCGATATAATACCGAGCATCCTGGTGCGCGCCGCGCGGCCAGAAAGAACGTTTCTTCCGGGACATTCATTGAAGGGCGACGCGCAAAGTGTAGGATCTCACGGGATGCGTGGGTGTCATTGATCAGAAGATTCATGGCTCATCTTTCCACAGGAGCAGGAGAAGATAAGTCGAAAATTGCATTGTCGATTATATTTTTAAAGCATCCGGCTGTACGTATATTCTCTGCAGGTTTTTAAGATGCTTATCATCACCATTATTACAAATTGACAATCAATCTAATTTATTTCAAGTCCAACAAACCGAATCGATGCGCAGTTCTTTTTATAAAAATTGAAAAATGTACTTGTAAAAAATTGCATACAAAACGCTCCAATATCCGCTTTGATCAAAGATAAGATTTTTTTTTTCTCTTAATTCATCCTCATCTAATTTTTTGTTTATATAATTATTTATGTACGTTTTTAAATGTTTAATAGGAAATATCAATAAATGTTAAATAAAAAATGAAATGTATACGCAAACACATGTGCGTAAAATAACCCGATTAATCCTAGAATGCTATCAACTGTCCTACAAAAAGTATCGATCGTCGTTTAGTATACGAGAATTAGAATCGCTGTTTTTTTGATTTTACTGAAGCGATATATATGTATAAAACGAAAGTGCCAGAACTAACGCGACGTTCGGAGCCCAATGTATCGCTGCTCGTTGTCGAGTGTATGTCTGCTTTATGCTCGAATTATACTCGTATATCTTTATTAAACCGAGCGTTGTAATTTTCTCTCCCCTAATCCTTCCTATAATATTTCAAACATTTAATGTGACAAAGCATTTATAATGTAAAATTTTATAAGGATAAATAATCTAAAAAGAGAAAAAAAGGAGGAAAAATAATTATATCGATTCAATCTCGAAATGATATAAAGTAAGTAGTTCAATTATGTATATGTCTTCTCTTTGTAACACTTAAATAAAACATATATATTAACACTGAATAATAACAAAAACTTAAAAATTGAAATTACTTATCCTATTCTTTATTATGACACTGATCACTAAGAATCCAAACTGATATATAATCGACTGAATTTTTAAAAGCTTGCCTTAGCTTTTCCTAGCTTTTAGCACGGCAGATTGGCGATCTTCTAATGATCATTGAAAGCATAACTTAGCGCTCAATAACTTCACTCACTTGTATACGTAATTATAAAATGTCTGTATCGATAGCATTTTAAAGTTAATCAATATCTGTACTTCCATGGATGCAGTATAGTTTTGACGGAATCGTGGAAAAGAATTATCTTTAAAATATTTTATTGAATTCAACACACAAATATGTATATATATATATATATTCAACTGTTGCGAAGCTATGTTTGGGGATTGAACGTTCTCGGTTTCATCGAGAGACGCATCTCCCCAACCTTGGCTAGGTATGAATGAAATCGGTCCGGGCATGAAAACCGCGCGGATGAATGGAACACGGCGGCCGAAGGCGTTTTCACGGCGATGCGCGCGGTATGTTTGGTGACTCGACGTAAATCACTGGAAATCTGCTTTATGCTCGCGGGCGCAAACAGCGGCGAGCCCGCCTCTCCGCATCGGGTTCATCGACAATGGCGATTCCGCCCTCTGAGCGCGTAACTTCGAGGCGGATCGCATAATAAACACGTTTCTCGTCAGCACTCGATGCAGCGTCCTGGAAAACGCGAGTCGCCTGTAAATAAAGAACGTATTCTGGCACTCGACAAAACGCGAGATAAATGGACACTGCCCGGTACGAATCGCCACTACCGTCACCCTCCACCCTCGTCGCTGCTCGATCATCCGCTCCCAGAGGGGCTGCACTTTGCTCTCACGATGCGAGCTAAGCGATTCCGCGCGTTTTTATTCAAAAAGTGTAAAACAATAAACACTAAATACTGCGGATAGCGATTAATCGTTTTTGTCGAATCCCTTTCCCTCTCTCTTTCTCTATTTTTCTCTTAAAAAAATAATCCAATTTAAATAAATCAGAGACTGTTAGTGTTTGAGATCTTATAATTAAGTCTATTAGTAATACGTAAATATCGGGTATGTTAATTTTAAAAATAATTGGCATATTTGATCAATTTCTGAGTTTGGTAAGATTGATGAGATATCTGCAGTCGCAATTATTTGTTCCGGAGAACGCCCCCATGGAAAAGCAAACGTCAAAGAAATGGAAAGAAGGTGAAGTTGAAGAGAAATCGAAACATTCCTGCCAAAAACCCTGAACAAATTATTCTGAGATCGCTTGAATGAGTGCACCTGGCCGAAGATCGACCTGCGAGAGCTCTATTGTTAGATAAATTATAGTATTAGAGTAGGGATTCAACAGAAAATGTATAGCATTTCCAAATTTTTCAAGCAAAACCATTAAACAAGTAACGTCATTAAAAATTTATTATTGAAGAAGGAAGCAACAATAAAATAAATCCAACTAAACAAAAACCATGACAGCCGTCACTGATTGTTCGTGTGAATTAATATAGCATTTATTAAACAGATATATATATAAATGTATACGTTTCGTTTCTAGGTTCGGATCCTCTTCAGGACAAAATTGAATAAGAATTGACAATAATTAAAATATACGCGAAGATGATCAATACATTCTGTTTGTCCACTCACTACGCATCAAAATACCCGTTTTGAATAAATAGTGAGTCCAGAGAACTATACAAGAACCAAAAAAATTATTAAATTGTCCAATTTAACAATTATCAGAGAAAAATAAAAAAAGTTGATGGTTCAAACGATGGACACGTAATTAATAATAATAAAACGAATTATAACAATAAAATAAATTATAATTTCGTAAAGCAATCAATAAATTTTGAAATTTTTACTGAAATTTATTATTTTATACATTTCATATTAAAATAATTGTATCACATCGAGACGACATAATAAAAATTATTTTCATGTTAACTTTACTTCTTATCAAAATGCCATATCATATTTTGATGATACTGAACAATGTTTAGACTGGAATAATCATTGAACAGCCTGTTCTTGTACACTCAAGTTCAAAACTTATGACTGTATATAGAAGCAGGTATGTATTCTCCCTCTTGTACTTTTGATTAACTGATATAGACTTCCTGGCCTGTCCATATTGGAGATTTACTATTTTTATTACGCATAACATATATACAGAATTTTTTCATCACTATGATACAAAATTAGTTTCTTATATTTCTTTACATAAGAATAGCAATATCTTTACAAATATAATTAAAAAGAAAAGCTAGAAATAAAAATCTAACAAATATATAGTTTTTAGTATCGAATATAATTATAATTGAGGAATAATTTATAATTCTAGTCACTCTATTTATATTCTAAATTTTTTTAAAACGGAAAGGTTTGAAAGAGTGTCATGTTATATTTTTTATCATATTTCTAAAACCGCAAGAAAAAGCGAAAAAAAAACTGTCTGCGTAAAAAGTCTTAGGTTTCGAGACGAAACCTCAAGAATTATACTAGAAAACCTCTTGCTTGTCAAACGACAAGTCAATTCTCAAAAGTATAAATTCAGTAAACAAAAAAAGACGCGTTATCGACTCGACAGGATTCTGGTTTCAGCATTTCTGCCTGTTACATTATTCTTACACATGTATATGTATACAACAATGCAAAATGAAAGAAACTATTTATTACAAAAGAAAAATAATGTTCTTCTTATGGATACGAATCTCCCGCTGTTACTGACCTCTAAAAATCACACGGGAGGTCGTTTTAAAATCTATCTATCGAATATTTTTTGTTTCCCTTTTCTGTAACGTGAACGATGCTTTTCGCTTGGAGACATGGTTGTCTATTTCCGCGACATTCCTTGCGGTTCATTTATAATAGAGTCTATAATAGAGTCTATAATACAGTTCTGTAACCATAAATCTACTACAATCCATTAAAACTGCATGAAATATAAATTAAATTAACAGTTAAATTTACAATTTTCTATACTATTAGTATTACAGTTAGGTATTACAGAACTAACTATATATACTATTAATATACAATTAGGTATTACAGAAGTCACGATAACCTAATCACTTAAATAATATTGTACTATTTTTAACTTTCACATGTGTCAAAATGTAAACAAATCTATTTTTATATCGTTGAATTGCATATTATTGGTTTTAAAATAAATAATGTTCATATTATAACACACATATATTTAATGAATAATAAACTAGAGTTGAGTCAAATTTAATACATTTCTTTATTAATTAAATTGCTTAACTCCACTGTTATAGTTAAATGAATGTATTAAGTATTAAGTAGAAATAACGGGAATTTTTATAAAAATGGGGGAGGGGATTAAAAGTAACTCAACTTGGATATAATTTAACATTATAAATTTAATAAGAATATTTGTTGCGGAAACATTAATAAATTGATTTTTTACTTATACTGAGAAAAAATATATTTTCAAAAAAATATATACTTTTAAAAAATATTTCTTTGCTCGTATTAAAAAAAATTATTTCTTTGGATCAACGAAAATTTTTTTTAAATTAGATATTTTTTTAATTTAAAACAGTAAGATTTTAAAGTGAAGAAATAATTTTTTTTAATACGAGCAAAGAAATACTTTTTTGAAGTTAAAATACTTCTTCTCAGTGTACGTACAAAAATATATTAATATCCTTGCATCTGATTTATTAATTTTTTCTAATTTTCAGTAAAGTGTTTTATTATAAAATAAAATTCAATAAATAATTACGAATATTAACTTTATTTCAAATAGCACACGTTATTGAACTTTAAATGCAATTTGGTAAATTCTATAAAGCAGCCTCCTCGCGCGTTAGCGTATATTCTAGGCCATCGGTCATCCGCAATAGAGAGGTTGCACGATGCGGCACAGAGGTTGGGTTTTGCGGGTGTTTATGGAGCCAACAGCACGCCCATTCCGATCCCTCTTACCTATATCGCCCGAAACCTCAATTGTATTCTCTTAGGACTTTGGCTTTTACTGACAGTGGCGACAGAAGTGTATCTCTGCCATCGTAATGTAAAGTTATTATTAACATTATTGTATACTTTGCAAAAGTGTCAGAAACAATGCAACTTAGATCACAAGTTAATTAACAATATAATTAATACGCAAATGTAAAAAAAAATAATTAAATCGATTTATTCCTTTTTTTCCTTCCTCTCTTTATTTCTCTGTTTCTCTCCTGCTCCTCCTCCACTCTCTCTTTTATTTTTGATATGTTGTTCTTTCACTAAATTTATTTCTTCTGCTATTATTATCCGTGCAAATATCGTCCATTTACCCTCTCCATTCTCACGATAATAAGAACGAAAGAGAACCGGACGGAGGTTGCACAACCGTGAACAAGACAGTTTCCCTAAATTTCAGAGCTAACAGAACGGATTCGTTCCGGCTATAACGCGTTTATGGCAACACGTCCGGCACACACCAGTATACCGCATATACGGTACAGGCTCGCTCGAGGTATAGAGACCTAAAGAGTCAGTTTTGTTCATGCAGACCTCCCCAGAGGACGACTAACCTTCCGTCTGCATTCCAGCGACGATGATTCAACCTTCAAGGATGAATTCCGTTACTTTGGTTCAATTATAGATTATAATAAAGAAGAAATTATCCGATTCTACAAAAATAAACAAACGTAATAAACCAAATCTTTTAATCTAATGTACATAACAAGATTTTTATTTTTCAACTACATTCATTCCGTTTAATTTCTCGTTGCTTTTCATTCGAAGTCGCGGATGCAAGTCCGATACAAAGTAAAAAAATGTAAAGTGAGGTTCGATAAAAGGATTCAGCAGAGGATGGAAGTCAACCCGTAGCCCCACGTCGCGTATAACCACGGATTGCTGGGGTTCTTTATGGGCAATCTATGGTGATGGAGATGATAGGCAACGAGATATACGTAAACCTGATTCCGGAGGATCTTCCGCGACCCTACTCGAAGAGCAGAGTACGTACACTGAAGGCGCTGGGAGAATCACCTCGATTCCCCAATAGTTTAACTTACGGCCGGATTTACTGGCGGAGATAGGAGAACTCCCGCGCATTGGCTGATAGACTCGCGACACCTACGCTCTCACGTATTCTCAGCGATCCTCAAACTTTTCCGCGATTATCTCGCTGTTTACCGGTCTCTGATCGTAATTGAAAATATCAGTTCTGAACTCAATCACTTAATTTTAAAGACGACAGTTAGTGCACACTACCGATTAAAGTTACTACCATGTATAATGTTATTTTCTCTGTATTTTCTAATATTTTAAAATTCCAAAAAAAGATTGAGTAGAAAAAGTAATATACAATTTTTGACGTAAATCGGCAGAGACTGATTGATTGATTTAGTCACTCGAGCTGTTAATTTAAGTAGACAAAAAAAAATTGACGTTCCTCAAAGTATTAGATAAAGGATCAGCTATGATCTCGATGAACGCTCGGAAAACGCCACCGGACACCATATCCGAGGCTAGTTTCTCGTATCTATCGGAAAAAACGTGGACAGGAAGCTTCTCGAAGCGACGTGGAAGCACCCCTGCTTCCGTGGCAGCTAGCGGCAAAAGAGAGCGGCGAGCAAAGCGCCGAAGAGAGCGTGCGCGAGTGAAAGGGAAAAAGAACGACACAGAAAGAGAGGCGGAAGGGTGGAGAGAGGTCGCGGGAGGATGAGAGCAAAGAGCGGAGGGATGAGCTTGGTCTCATCTTGCCTCCACAAAGCGGCGCCGCATCAGATAGCATTTGTTTTAAATATATGGATCGGGGGGTATGGGCCCAGGACGCGCGATGGCTGGAAGGGATGCCACGAGAAAAAGAGAAAGGGAACGGATACAATACCCCATATCCTACGCAAGGACCACCCCGCCCCGACGCGAGCGTATGACAAAGAGAGGAATAGAGAAAGAGTGGAGGGCAAGAGCAAGACGAACAGAGAGCTCCACGGTATCCTTCCCCCCCCCCGCCTCCCCACCCCTCAGCCGAATCTACCGAACGAGTCTGCTCTCCGTCCGACCTCCTCTATCCTCCCTGCGGCCAGATATCGGCTTCCCAATAACCTAACCGACTGCTCCGCGCCGGCTACCAGCGGTATCCGTGTCCTGGTTTCCTTCCAAAATCTCTCGGAATATCCTGCGATCCTTACGTGAAAAGGAGAAGGAAAGAAGAAGAGATTCGTCAAGAATTACTTACGCATATTCGAACATTCCAATGTGATAAACGAAAAATTTAGAAAAAAAAAAAAGACTAATAAAACCATCAGCTTGAAAGAACTTAACCAGAAACAACTGATCTATGAAAATGAAACAATTGTCATTGATTGAACGTGAATAGCTTCTACAATTTGTGGATCATTTTTCTTCCCTTCGTTTTTTTCAAGGCAAAAAAAAAGACAGGCTCCAATAGCCTTGAAAAATGTAAAGTTTCAACGGTTGTAAAACTACTTATTGGTCACAATAGAACTAACAATGCACGTATTTCGTGGCGAGATCCGGACCCCTCCCGCGCGCGCCAGGGTCTCCTGAAATGGTCATAAACGCATCATAGGCAGAACGAAAAACCACGAACCTTCTACAAGAAAGACCTAACCAAAGATTGTCAGCGCATTTCGACCCAGATCTCGAAAACATGTAATAAACGGTCAATAACGAATACCTTACGTGATCGAAAATGCCTTACCTGGTGGGACAGAAGGAGTTTCTCGAGGATGCTGACAAATTTTCAATGCTACTGTTTTATTACCCCCCCCCCACTCCGTTCAAGAATAAACATTTATATTTTTACACTGAAAGAAAGGTCTTACTGAAATACCTATAACAATTTAGTTAGATAAAGATTTGAAAATAATGCTTGGATCGTCAAAATAATTATTGCTAGAATATTAACACTTTTCATTATAATCAAGTTACATAATAATTATGTTCTATACATAATTATGTTTTAATGATTTAACAAAATTATTTCCAGATCTGTGTATGTAGCTACGTGTAGCTAAATTTTTAGACACGTTAATCGGGCTTTTCGTGTAACAATACGATATAATATCGACTTATATCATGACACAATGAAATCTAGTAATCTTACTCATTTAAGCAATCTAAATATATAAGAAATTTCATCGCTAATAGATTATTATATGAACTTTGCATATTTCACGATATTTCGAGAAAGCGGTGTGTGCGAAATTTTCGATCGACAAATGACAACAATACGACAAACGACATTCGTCCGGTGACATTCCTTCGTTCCGATAGAATCACGGTAGCTGAAGCCCGATACACGCAGCACGAGTGAGATGCGAGAAACGGCATGGCGGGGAGGAAGGCAGAGGGGAGAAAGGCAGGCACTTTGTCAGGGGTCAGGGGTCACTCGAATTTCACACGTGGATTAACTCTCCGGCGAGTGGAGTGCGCTTTACCTCCTTCCTCCTCGTCCTCCGGCTTCCTCTCGTTCCTTCCTCGTCCACGCTTCTATCACCGCCTCCCCGCGGAAAGCCTTCGCTACGCGAATTCCGAGATCCACCCTGTGCAGCCGCTAATGAACGCCCGCGAGCTGCGACAACCAACCACCCACTCACCCTGCCCCCCCTCCCCCCCCATGGCAATATCGTACACGGGAGTGCATGACAACGAGCACCTGGCCGATGAAGTCGGGGACGCTCTCTAGGGGGGGTGGGGCTCGGTCGGGGTGTGATATTCGCGCGGTGATCGTATTAAATCTCCTTCGAGCCGTGCTTTTCACCTTGCCGCTCACGCCCGCCGGCTGCGTCGTCCATCGGTCTCGTAATTTAACCTGACTTCAAATAAAACCATCCGACGGGTATTCGTAGTCCCCGATCCAATTTAGAAGTCGGGGAACGATCATCGCGGGATTCTGACGAAATATTTGAACTACTGATCTGATAAAAATTCACACAATATCAGGAAACCTGTTTATAGCCGCGATCCGTTAAGAATTTATATCATCTCTCTACTGAGATTTGATATCACACATTCTTCTAAGATTTTATGTAATCTTTTGCTAAAGATGTTCGTGATTTCGGAGAATTTCTTTTTTATTAATCAATTTTTTTCGAAAAGAAATAAGTATGCAGACATATTTTTTACGTTCAAATTTTGTCTCTCTTTAACGGAAACAAATTTAGTGTAAACCAAACTTTAAAACTTGACGTAAATGGAAAAGTAAAAGAGTAAAATTGCGAAAAAAATAGCGTTAAAAAACAAAGATATTTTTAGTACATATCTATATATCAATTGATGCTTTTAACCTTAAAAACAAATCAATAATATATATACGTATAAAATCTAATTTGAATTGTAAACATTGGTCAGATCATAAAATCGGCAATATCTAAAAAATATACATTACATAAATTTGCATCAAAAGGATTTAATAAGCCTAAAACGTTTTAATAATATACGTATATATTCCTTGGTAAAAAATTCCTCTATCTTATGTTATTACAATATTAGCCAAATTTTTTTATGAAAACAAATAACGGGAAAGCATAAGGTCCGGTTGAAAAATAGTTCGACGAACTGCAGCAAATGATACGCTCGCTTACAGTAACCGAAAATCACGTCGAGTTTTTTTTTTTTCGCAAAATCGAATAAAATTTACGATCCTCTTGGAAAAACGTTTTCTCGTTTGTGAAGAAAGGCTTTCGGTCGCGATGCCGTTAATTTTTTCGGCCTTTTTTCCAGGCGTTGTTTTTGCGTAAATTTTTACCGTTTGCACGTACCGTACCGAAATATTATTTTTTTACATGGACGTCAGCGAGTAAAAATAGCAAAGTACATTTTACGAGCACTGGCTTACTCTGCCACGCAGTGATGTTCTTTATGAATTTAGCGAAGTTGCCTTTCCGGGACCGTTTACCGTATGGCAACCCGTTTTCTAGGTTTTTAACTTTAAGGGTTAAGTTATGTTGCAGCGGGTCCAGTCGATATCGGTGAATCCGTACGATTTTTATTGCCCCTTTCCATTTCTTTTTTTTTCCCCACTTTCTTCAATGAAACGAAAGAAATCACTTTATTATAAAGAAAGGGTTAAAAGCATGAAGCAATTCTATTGCTCGTGGACGTTTTGTTACCTCATAAATGAAAAAAATATACGCAAAAATGTAACCTTTGTCAGATTTATGATTCTTCTAGGAAAGGACTAAGAAGGGCATCATTTTTTTTATATTATATGGGTCAATCTATAACAGAGAAAGCATTTCTCACCATTTCTTTTTGTCCTTTCTTTTTTCTCCTCATCCAAGGACATTGTATTCAAGGTTACTGCTGACAAGTGTAAGCGAGAATAGAAAATATGAAAGAATAAATCTTTCCATTAGTCACTTCTAAGTTATAGGTATCTATATATTCAATTAATTATAGACGAAAATAAATTATTTATAATGTGTGATTTGTGAACAATAAAAATATTTGCGAGACAAGTAAAGTTGAAAGTGTCATGTTATCAATTAAAAAAATGCTATTTTTCAACAAAATGTGACTAAATATATTTAAGAAATAATTCACTTAAAGAAAGATATAATAGATAGAAATTTTTGCAACCCCCCGGCAGAGTGAAAGAGCTCGGTCAAATTTGTAAGGACACCACATTTTTTTAAAACTGTTCTTTTGCGTAAAAAAAAAATGCACGGAAAAGAAACGATGATAAAATTGACGTCGTCGTAGAATATGCTGACTTTTTTATGCTTTTAGAAGTTAACAGTGACCACGAGGTCAAAAAACGGTGTAACAGAAGTGAGAGATCCCGTTTCGCGCAATTCTCAACCGGGACTGTCATCTTCGACTATTTTTAACAACGGTGTCGTATATTTTTATAGGACATACCATTTTTTCTGCCTCTCTATTTCAGAGCTACGCAACACCCAGCTTTTTTACGTGTTTATGCCTTTGGGTAGCGTGCCGCGTTAATTTTTAACCGAAACACTATGGTCTCTTTTTAAGCCTGGCCTTGCCAAATCGGGGACATTTTTTTAACACGATATGTGTGAAGGTAGTAAAGAAATAAACTTCCAAATGCAGAGCACTTTTTAGAGGCGGAGAATCACTAAATGTGCGACATTGTTTAGTACAATAAGCAAGTAAAAGGGGACATACTCGATACAATCATGCGATTTACGATCGGACGAATAAATTCTGACTCTCTTCTTAGATTAGACGTGTCGCACAAAAAGTTTTTCCTAGAACTTATCCCTTCCAAAGAATTCAAGAAATATCGCAAGAAAGTCGCGTGAAATAAAGATACGTTTTATTTGAAAATGTTGTTGTATTACAATTTTTACACACGTGATCATCCTGTACATCACAGAATTCGCAACAACGTTGCTGCGATACTGCCGGAATGATCTGTTTGCTACGGGATGTAGATCTCGAATAAATCACATCGTACAGTCTAAGCGGATAATCCGAGGAGTGACAACGGCCCCGATTTTAAATCGAGAAATAATCTCCTCTAATGCGCATTTTAAGATTCACGGCGTGATGCACGCTGCACCGCGCCGCGCCGGCAGCTGTCATTAGTCGACGTTAACCTCTTCGAGGCCAGGCGCTCTGCCGACCAAAGTCAAACATGCTGTATCGGCCCTAATGCTCCCATTTAAAGCGGAGATATCGTACGTGCGAGTTAACGACGCGTTTCAACCAGACCAGAGATACAAGCGTACGTATAGAGCGCATAAACGCACGTTGCGCCTGCCGTGACATGCGTCGCACAAGTCGAATTTTTGTCTACTGTAGAAAACACTTATATCGTTCCATTATTTTAAAGTGATAACTTAAAAAATTAAGTTACTCGAGAATAACGGGGAACAGAAAATTATTAACTGATTAATCAAAGAATAAAAGTATCAGCGAAAGAATGTACATGTACTCTTAGAAACAAATATTATTGTTATAATATTATTTTACCCATTTTATTTCTATATCTCTCATAGAAATTATAAAGTTAGAAATAAAAGTAACACAATCGAAATATCACTAACAATTTTATATGTATTTAAATTTACCTTGATCAACCAAAATGAAATTGAAAATAAAACAGATTCTTCTTCGAGCTTCGATCATCAAAATCGTCTTAAACGTTCTCCGTAGAAAACACCTTTCTATGTATAAAAACGCGGCATAACTCAAAATGTATCATTCTTATACGCAAGATATTATGCGATCTCTTTAAAAAATATAGCGACTCAAGAAAAGTGGTATTTGACGAATGGACTGTGAAGTTAGCTTACTTTTGATGATCGATAGAGTGATCTTTACCTCATTCGTGCAACAACTGAAAAATCACATTTTTTTTAGTTATGCCAATTTTGAAGTAACCTAAGGAAACAATGTTTTTTTTTTCATGAAAAAAATAAACATTTCATACGCGCAACAAGGAAAGACGTATAAATATAAATTTGTTCAGTTGCCTTGTCATACAGTAACAGAGAGAGTACAGACTTTAAAGTGCATGAATTTCATTTCAATATTGTGAATGCTAAATGCAATTAAAAGGACACATCGGGCCTCTGGATGGTAGTTTCTCGCATCGGCTTTTTCGACTACCGTTTTGCAAAAAATCTCGCACCTAATGCACGCTTTAGAATACACCACGCAACGCGCGTTAACTTCTTTCCCAATCTCCTCTCTCTCTCTCTCTCTCTCTCTCTCTTCTCTCTCTCTCTCTCTCTCTCTCTCTCTCTCTCTCTCTCTCTCTCTCTCTCCCTTTCTCTCTCGCTCGCTCTCATCACTGGGTCTACCGCCATCCAAATTCAAACATCCCTTCTTCCCGCTCGCGCTCTTCTACACACGTGCGATCTCGAGCGCGCGCACGGTTGCAAGCGGTATGCGTGAAAGGGCTCGTGGCTGCACAAAGAGTGTGGCCAGGCCAGTCCACGGTGTGTTGGTGACTTAATTCGGTGTGAATATATGCAAGCCCCGCCGAACCAATCTCTACCCCTACTCCATCGGTCGCGCTCGGAGCATACACGTAGAGCACCGGCCGACCGGTCGGCTAATTTCAATACCTCCCTGCCACCCTCACGTCCACAATCAAATACGCTCTCGTGTATGTACGGTACGCGGCGGTCTCTGAGCCCCAACGCCCGGCCTCGCGCGCGTGTCTACGTGCACAGGACGCAAGTGTGCGAGTTACGAGCGCGACAGAAAACGAAGCTTGCGTGCGTGTCGGGGTGGATTGTTTCGCACGTGACGTGCGTGTGCGCGTACAACGACACGGATGTATTTGACGCCGCCGGAGGGATATAGAGAGAGGCCAGGCCGGGCAGAGAGAGAGAGAGGCGGGAAGGGCACCGGACGGAAAAAAGGGATGCGTTTCTACACAACAGGAAGCACGATGTAGCATATACACGAGCGAGAATGGGATTTCAGAAGACACAGCGTGTACGCGTGATATCCTCCAATTAATATCCTCTCGCCTTAATGCTCGGCTTCGCCCTGCGTCGTGACGTCAACAAGATTTCCTCTCGTTTTCTCGTGTCGTCGATTGACGGCATGATGTAATTTAATTAAGCGGCCACCTTTTGGATCTTTTGAAATTTTCAGAATTTCCTCGGTTTAACTAAAGGACGTGTGTGTGAAATTGAATGTCTACTCGTAAATTGACTCCGTCAAAAGTATTTTTGTCAGACTTCAGAATTAATAATTGCCACGTTTAGTGTAAGAAACTTGTAGCTTTGTAACAACGAGATTTTTTGATATCTTAATTGTTCTTTATATATATATTGATTTTTGCCCTTAGTTCTCTCCTCATTGCATCTAAATATGTATAAACCATATATCATTTTTATCATCTTGTTTATTACAAGCCTAAAACAATTATCCTTTTCTGAGTTATAATAATTTTGATGATTTTTTACGAAGTTAAATTATTTCACTTTTGACAATTGATAATATATGATGTTTACTTAATTTCATGATATAATAACCCGAAAATCGTTTTAAATTGTGTCACTTTTTGAGAGGTATTGTCACCTCTGAATTTACTTATCATTGAAAAACATCCACTTTAAACGTCTTATTCGAAAAAAAAATTACTCACTCTCTCTCTCTCTTCCTCTGCCCCCTCCTCTCCCTCTCTTTCGTTTCCATCGACTATCTAAAAAAGGGAGATCAAAAAGAACCGCCACAGCCACGATCGACGGCGCTTTTCCGCAGGAACTGCCCGAGCAATCACGCGTAATCACGGCTCGCATTATAAAACTGTCCCCGAGGGAGAGTTCTCATGCTCGACACTGTGCGGTGATTGAGGGTAGGAAGAGAGAGGTCGAGAAGCGGAAATGCGGGGTACGATTGGCGGAAGGTTAGATCGCGACGGCTCCTCCGTTGGAGATTTCACCATCTCGAAGGGGTCCAGAATGTGCCTGGCGTCGTACATGAGCGCGACATAGCTGTACGTATGGTGATGGCGAGGCACGTTGTCCGAGACAATAGCACCCCATGTAGGGTCGCGGCGAGAGGGGTTTGGGAAACGTAAACTGGACGGTACGTATCTTTACGGGCCATAAAGGCTAGCCCTCGTTACGGAGGGACTCGCACCGCACCCGTGGCCACTAAGGCGCCGCACCACGAACCCTCTGTGTCGCCTTTAACTCTCTCTCTCTCACTCACTCTTCGCTCCCTGTACCTTTCTCGCTCATTCCGGTGAGCTCTATCTTCCATGCCGATCGCCCTACGACCCTCTCTCATTTCCCACTTAACCCTTGATTCATCCGCAGTATTCTAGATATCGTGCAGCAGAAAATAACTTTGAAGGAAGCGGAATGTATTTTGTATAAAGGAAGATCAACTCGGACAGATTGCACACGTTCTTAAAGTAACGTGTGAAAAACTATTCGTAAATTTTCCCGCCTGTTAAACTTCATTTGATCTAATTGATCACGAAGATTTGGAAGAATTCTATAAGATTTAACATTAGATCGAAGTATCGTACGACGTACGCATTTAAACATGGAGAAAGGAAGAGGATCATACTATTTTATTGAAATAAGTCAGTAGATGTATTTATGTAACATAACTACTTTTGATACGAGTCTGTTAATACCAATTATGCCATAGATAAAGTTCTTTGGGTGTACAGAACAAATGTAATTTATGAATAACTGAAGAGTGAAAAAAAATTGCGGTGAAATATCACTAACTAGTATATAGTAGAACTTTACGCGTCAGATACATGCACATTCGTTACCAAATTTGGTTCAATATTATACCGTTTGAAAGCCACATTCAAGACCTTCAAGTTAAACTGAAATTGAAAAGATAATACTTCTCAAAATTACGTAAATAATACACACTGTCTATCATCTACAAAATTGAAATGCAGCTTTTACGACAACGAAGTAAAACACTAATGACTCTGGCCTTGTTAAAACATCTAAGCAGATTGTGAACAAGTAATTTTAACGGTCGCTCCAAGAACGCAGCACGAATTACTAGCAAGATAACGAGACGGTACTCCTACCACCTATTTCATAATGATAATTGCTGTAATATTCGAAAGTGATAACCTTAAAATACTTTAAACACTCTTACGAACCTTTTAATGCTCTCATTTTAATGAGACGGTTTACTATTATAATTACTGTAACACTGAGTTAAATTGATTTGCTGAATAAAAAGAGTTACATATCGAAACGCAAAAGGGGGCCTTGTGGCCGCAATATAATGAAGATGTGTCGTCATGGCACACGGGTGTTTCCCCCATGCCACGGAGGCCCCATTCGCCCGGTGGCGGACCGCGGGGGTCGGACGTAAATGATGTCGCGACCGCCATTGTACCCGTCAGCAAAATCGAAACCCCATATGAAATCGGCGAAGCTCTCGAAAAACGACCCGAGCCATTCACTCGCTCGCCTTTAAATAGCTCTGACGTATAATTGGGCCCTGGACCTATTGAAAGAGGTTCTCTCGCGAGATTCATTCCCCATACTGTGCCTGACTGTGCCTCGAGTACTCGCGTGATCAATGGAACCGAACAAAGGCATATGTTGCAATGTGCGTACAAGAATTTCCACTTTGTTCGGTTCAGCGTCGGATATGCTTAACGCTGATATTACTAGAAATTGTAACGAAACAAAAATACCAAATTTAAGAATGATAATAAGAACAAAATATTCACAAAAATCTTCTTCCCTCCTCTGTCCCATTAAGCTTTGCAAACAGAGAGACAGTTTACAATTGATAATCGTTGTCCCCTTCAAGCACAAAAGTCAAAACTTGCAAGGTAAAGAACTGGCTTCGAGCAAACTCGTATAACGACGCGTAATTCTGCACGAAAAGCAATGGCAACCCCGTAGAGTGCCAAAATATTGAGGGGCAGCTCCTCCATGATACTCGCCAAGAAAGAACGTCGAGGAGGAGAGCGATAAATAGTAGGCTAACCTCATTTTTCATGTGGCCCATAAAAATCGTCGTCCGTGTATGGTCGGTCTGAATGGGGGCCCCCAAATCTTTCAGCGAGTCCCAAAGAAGAGGAGATGTCGGCGGCCTTCATTGGCGGGCGCGGAAGCGTGACATTATATTTATGTTGTCACCCCGTATGTCAAAAAGAACGACGTTGCTACCAACATACTCGTGAGAGCGAGAAGGAAAGGAAGGAGCGGGATAAAGAATCGCGACATCGTCAAGGGGCCCGTTTGGGTCTTGTCTGCAAACATTGCCGTTGGCGCATCCCGATCGCTACTCATGCCGCGAGGACAACAATGCATTATTCTTTCGATACCTGTACATCGAAGCTGGCTGTCGTAAAACCATCGAATCGAATCGCGAAGAAAGCGATATAGAACGCTTCCTTTTAGGCTCTCTAAATCCAGCGATAGTAAAGTCAGCCTTAGATATGAATGAATTGGTTAGAATGAAAATGTCACAGGTATTATATTAAAACATTTCACTATATGTAATCTTTAGAAAGAATTTTGAACGTAAGTGGGAAAAATTAAAGTGGATGATCAATTATTTTTTGCCCAATGAATCTCGAAATCGAAAGAAAGAACGTAAGTTAATGGCTGCGTTTAGAAGACGAACTCAGGGAGAGTTCGGCGATGCTTTAATCATGACTGGTTCTTGCCTTCGATTCTTTGTGGGATGTAAATGTACAAATTAATCGTAATAGAGAATCACTTAACGCTCACTGCGGCTTTGTCTTTTTAACGCAGCCAACTGACTTAAAATACACATAATTAGACTGTTAAGATAAATGGCAGACCTTCTAAGCTGGAATCTCAAACGATAAAAGAAAAAAATCGCAGGGGGCCCTTCCGGCTCGCGTTACAAGCGCGTGCCCCTGTTGTTGCAACTGTCGTGCTCCGAAACAGTTGGCTCCACGACACTCTAGAAAATGTCTGCGAATCATCAACGTAAGATCTCGCGCCGACAACATCCGGCCTTTTAAGCGATACGTCGTCGGCCACTTATGGTGACCTACGATCTGTCGACGACTCCACTTCTTTCTTTCGACAAAGAAACTTATTTGCGGTAAAAAGAAGTCTCTCATACGTGCAACACAACAAATTTAGCGGTTTTTCGATATTAAATTATTAATATTAATATCTTCAAAAACATAATTTTTATATATTCTTTCTAATTCTATTTATATATATATAATTTTATTAATCTCGATATTAATTTACGATCTTTCTTATCACGTAAATATAGTGATTATTATGTACTTTTAGCTGCTGGAAAAGGATGCGAAATTTAAAATTTCCATTACTCATAGATTTTAAAAAATCAAGGATATTATTTTTGAAGAAATTTAAATGAATTTAAACGATTTATAATTTCTTTCCTTTATTTTTACGAAGTAAAATATGCATTTGGAAAAATCACTATTCGGGTATTAAAAAATAGAAACCTAGTTAATCAACAAAATTTTTTCTATTAAATGTTGACACACGATAAATTTAATTTTAATATAACATATCAAACAAAATATTGTTTGAACAATAAAAAAAACTTTATACCATCGCATTTATTTTAACATATTGTAAAAGATTTTAATTGTAAAAGAATTTAAATTTCTTGTAATTATATATACCAATACGTGTGACATAAATTTACATTATTACATAAAAAATTAAAAACCGAATTTTTTTAAATTAAGAAATAATGGAATCTTTTAAAAGGTATCCTCTCTTTTTTTTCAGTGCTTTACATAAAACATCTATTACTGACTGACAAACAAATTACCGATCAAAATTTGTTGTCCACTGCTATCAATGTTCTAACAATATTCTAATAACTTCCATAACTTCTGCAAAATGTTTCAATAAAATGAATATCGATTTCAAATTCATTCAAGTAGCAAAAGAAAATTTTGCACAATAATTCTGGAATGTCCTGTATACTTATCCGGTATCTATAGATACGAGACACATCATGTATACATATCGAAATAAAAATCTGACGTGAGTCTTTCAGTCAAATAGGAATACTGGCATCATCCGATAACCGAAACGTACGAAAGGCCATGACGAATTACTCGAAGCTGGTCGAAAAGCCCGAAGAACAATCAATATCTGTCGTTCGTAACTGGCATAAGTCGTACGTGCTCGCGAACGTTATGGAGGCGGGCAACGCGTGCCAGTTTCCATCGGGAGTGACGGTAACAGCTGTTGCACGTCCATTTCGGAGCTTTCTCCGTGGAAACTCCACGGGGGGAAAGAGCAGGAGAAAGATAGAGATAGAGGAAAAGGGAGAGAGGAAGAGAGAGAGAGAGAGAGGATATTGGCGGCGGTGATCGTCGCGTAAACACAACCTAAAAGCAGTAGATCACCCGGTTCCTCCTCGCACGTTTCTGAACACGCGCGGCCGCGCGCCACGCACGGATAACTATACGTTACCTTGAAACACCGCGCCCGATCGATTTACGCCTGTCAGACGAGAAAGAAGCAAACGCGCCGAGACAGCGAGTCGACGCTGAAGAATACACGTCGATCGCGAACGGGCCTTGTCGTCGCGTGTCTTAACGAAGTTAAATTCCGAAGAAATTCGCGGCAAAAAGCTCCAATGGACTCCACTTTTTTTTTTTCGCGAAACGCGGAGTAATGAAACATTGACAATATTCCCATACAGCGTGGAGAAACTTTGCATCAACGTCGCAGCAACGTTTGCCATATCTGTATCTAGCAGGAAGGCAGCTTGCAACTGTTTGTAGGATTCTTTAATGTGCTTGATTCTTGAGCTCTCTCTTAGATCTCTGCTGGATCCAAATGTGTAACCAATCAAGAACCTTACAACGATTGGGCAAAGCTACTTTTTCTGACAAGTTGAACGCAGTCGATGTTATTACTAGAACATTGCAATATCACTGCAATATATTGCTGGAAAAAAAATTTCTAATTACAAGATTTCCCATTCAACATATATAACTATGGATAATACAACACACGTTGTATGTAACAGTTACATATTGGCTACATTCAGCAGAATGTATATTTTGCAACAGTTCGTTTTTTTCACTGTGGGACAGAACTATATTCCTTTAGATTTAAAAGTACAATCCAATCAGCGTGAAGAAACCCTCTGCGTTCAACAAAATAAACACTGTACTGGAACGCGGTCATTGTTGGACAGGAAATGATGTAACGTTTTCTTTGCGTTTGGAATAAGATTCTGAAGAATTTTTGTTTCCGTGAAGAGAGCTCGATAAAAACTGCGATTTACTAAATTACGCATTCGATTCTCGTTCTGTACGTAAAAAGTCCTTTTTTTTACCGCCTGTTCCCGGATTTGTCGACTGGAATTCGTGCTAACCGCCGATAATTGGTCTTAAACGTAGTCTACGGGAGAGATACTGGATCCGGTTTGCGACATCATTGCACGTTATGCTCTTTTTTGCGGGAGTTTTCTCTAACGCGCGCTTGTCAGCGAGTTTTTTTCGCGAGTTTTTCAATCGAAAAGCACGTGTCCGTTATTAAGAGCTAGATTGCAACCTGGGCCGATGCTTGCTCGACACGTCTCACTCGAAAGTTTTTTCCGTTGTTTTTTTTTTTTTAGTGTTTCTCTCGGCCGTCGGCGAGCCACAGGGATTTTACAGTCCTAATAAAAATCCCACAAAAGGAAAATTCTGCTCATTCGGTGTACATAGCGCTCGCGCGCGCGCGCGCGCTCGCTTGCCTTTTTAACCCGAAAATCCCATAAAAATTAAAAGCATGGTTTGCCATTGTCGGCGGGTACCGGGAACCATTGTCCCACGCGGCTCCCTCGTTTCCTTTCGTGCATCCACTATTCTCGTCCTCTTTTTTTTTTTTCTTTTTTGCGACAAAAAATCAAACCTCAGCGGTAAAGATGCGGACGTGATGAACAGCTATGAAAAAAAAATTCAAAACTCGCGCATATAGAAAGATGTGGCCGAGCGGTATGAACAAAAGGACGTGTGAGAGAAGTCTTCTTTCGGGATTTTGGTTTTTTTTTTTTTTCACAGCAACCGTAAAAACGAAAGCAATCGTCAGTCGGCATTGTAACTCTGTAAATCGTCGCCCGGTCATATATCACTCGGTTAAAAAATAATATTCTCCGTGCGGTATATATCTGCGCTTTTTGCGTCCCACCGTCGTCGCCTCCACTACCGGCCGCCGCCGCCTCGCGCCATCTCGTCGATATATCCTTTTTCTTTTGGGGGACACGATCCGCCCCGTGGTGCGACACTTGAAATTCTAATTCGCGCATATTTACTGTCTAACAGAGTAGAGATATTTCACGGCGCGTCCTAATGAAACTGCCTCGATATATGCCCCCGCGTGTTTTTGCGGCGCTTCGAAGACGGAAATACGGCGCGAGGAAATACGGCGCGATTGCAGAGGCTGCAGGTGTAAATTAGTCACCGCGCGCGTGTGTGTGTGACTCTCGCAATTCCAATCGATACAAATTTTTCTGTTGGTAACGAACGATTGGAGAAAGTAAACGCGGCAGATCGTGGGAAAAGAAGCGAAAGATAAAAGGCCCGCAAGCTTCTCTCCCCCCTCCCCCCCCCACCCCTCTCCCCGCGTTGTACAGTTTCACAAATCGGCGGCTCTCTTATTCCAGGCATAAAAAAATCGACCATTCATTCGAGGCAATCGATAAAATCTGGTCGGGAACGCGAGATCGTATCATAACGTAGCTTTTACAGCGACAGATACGGCGGATGTCCGTATCGCTTTTACCGTGCGGATCGACCACCCGGATGCTTGCATCGCGAATACGCGCGAGAAATGATGCAGACTCGAAGGATTTTAGTCAAGGACGTGTCTTGTTTAACAAAATGAATTTAGAAATTACAATTTTTTTTCTATATCGTATTTGACTGCGATACAACAGAAATTGAAAGAAAAAAAAACCTGGATCGAAAATTACTTCAATAAGTAAATACGTTCTTCGGAAAGTAATACGAAATGAGAAAATTTTTATTGAAACTATAAAATTGTATCGTTGTACATAAATATTGATCTTATTGAAACGTTTCGTGTACACGCACGCAATATAATATTCATTTTTCTACAGAAACTATAAAATTCCAATTTCAATTGCTTTCTGTAAAGACTATACCTGATGTACCCTTAATACGCGCTATTCTTGTAACAAGTACTTTTACTGCCGCAAAGGGAATGAAACGCACGAATATAATTCCGATCGACCTCAGTGACCACAGTGCACGAATTGCTCCAGCTATATGTGTCCAATAACCTTCTCTCTGTCTTTGTCCCGAATGGTTTGCGCGCGAAATAAAAGCACGCGGCAGAAAAAACGAAAACAGCTACGCAACTGTGTAATTACCCCGCGTAATTCTGTGGAGCCGGACCGACGCGAAATTCGGTAGCTCGCGAGGGTTGTGCGCGGCGAACGCCGAAAAGGAAAAACCGACTATTCATGCGCGTACGCGATAAAATCTGAGAGCTACGCTGAAAGCGCGCCAGATCGTATCGGCCAGTAATGCGATCCCCCAGCAACATAATGGCGCAAAACCCGGCCCATTGTTGTCGACCGGGGTGCATTTGGTGCACAGGATGTGCTCCCGATTTTCTCGGGTGTCGTATAATGTGGCTTACGCCTAGCGGGGGGATGATAGGACGGGGAATAATGCAGCGAGATTCAGCGATTTAGGATATCAAGAGTGAGAGAGGGAGAGAAGAAAGTGGTTGTAGAGATCGGGCGGATAAATATTTTATACCGATTTTTTTATCAGGTACATTCCGTAAACGGATAGTCTTGTATAGATTTATAAGAGAACTTATTCTCCACGAATTGAACTTCATTGAAATAATACGATTTGTTATAAAAGCGTAAGTCTAATAACATTTAATGAGATAAATTTTAATGAACGAATAAAAAGATTATTATAATGTAAAGAATTATCAAAAATTATTAGATTCAAGTTCAATATAAGGAAAAGCTTGCTATATATAGATTTATTTAGAATTTTAAGTTCACAATTAATATTGATTATTTCATAGTATAATTTTTAAATCTAACATTTTACTTTCATAAAAAAAGAAGAGAACAAAAAATAAATCGTTTCTAAGAAGACGGTAATCATTACTTACATAAATTAACATTACCAACTCTGCATGTCTAAAGCTTGAAGCCGTAGATTCGCCAATTATAAATCCAAGTGAAGCTAAAAACAGCTTAAAGCCTAAACGTGACTACGAAGCAATCGCCAAAAATACATGCAGCATAGAAAAGTGGCGCCATCAGCAATAAAACACAAAAATACAAGCATCTCACAACTGGTAACGTAACCACCCAGCCATGTCGTGTGCGACTCCAGAGATCTGTTTTACCGACCATTTATATCTACCACAAATAAGGAAGTTTTCGAAGTTCTCGTATGCACAACAATCTGCATTTTTAAATAAACGGATCGATAATCACGACACATTCGTGATCGCGACGAATTATTTATTATCGATCACGCGGCGAGGCTTAAATTACGATTCGTAAAGAACAATGAATTATCAAAAGGTCTGTTCTTTTCAATTGAAACTTTTACATGGTCCATCTTTCTTCCTTTTCTCTCCACGTTAAAGAAATTAAGGAAGAGGGAAGATGAACTGTGCAAAAATTCAGCTAAGTAGAACAAGGCTCTATTCTTGAAAAGTATCGTATACGAAATTCTAAGAAAATACTACAGCATACGTTACGTATTTTTTTATATGCGATATTTTTCAAAAATAGGACCCCAGATCTAAAATACATACAATAGGGATTATAAAATATTAATTTATTCTCAAAAAAATATAGATAATTAACCCTCAGCCATCGTGCATTTTTTAAGGAGTTAGAATTTCAGGGTCAAACTTCCCTCTGTATATTTTGCTAAATATATAAAAAAACAATATATATGAGATATCTGCGAGTTCAAAAATATAGTGAACAAAGTACAGATGTAAAACGATAAAAATTTTCTTCCTATTTTTTACAACTGATTTAGTAGAAGAAATTTGATACTGGCATGAAAGATTCACGATGCAGACGACGTTAGTAAAAAAAGAACAATACAGACAGAGGATTAAAGATACGAGTAGATAATAAATAAGTTTTATACATATTTGGACTCACCCGTTGTTGTAACGTTGTCCCGAAACGCCGATCGCAGCTTCCAAGAATTTTTCCATTTTCTCCGATATTGTCCAAAAATTTTCATCCGTTTGCACGAACTGTCCATAAAGCGCGCACACTACAGAATCCTGAAATCTTTATTCACACTAAATATTCACATCGCCAAAAAAGTATGCAGCATAGAAAAGTGTCGCCATTGATAATGAAATAATCGTATAGAAATATTGATCACTTCAGAAATCCGCTCCGATTTTTAATGACGTCGCGCATTATAAATGTGACTGTGCATGCATATATTATCTACAATTCGCGATATACTTTTAGGTAAGCGTTACATTAATCTCGTTGATAAATGCAAGCGTGTTATTGGCAACAGAACAAAGAGGTTCTCGAATCTCTCTATCCTTAGTTAGACATAAAAAATTTGAGCCGCACAACAAATAGTGCTTGTAATTACATAGCCTTACCGAACTTTATTCAATTTTCTTCAGCGAACAATTCATAACTGTCACTGCACGTATCGTATTCAGGTAATCGATTTCGCACTGTTTCGCACTCCCGATGAAAAATATTTGAAAAACGAGACGCGAAAAATAAATCATGTAAGTACTGTATCAAATACTTACGTACTGCGACGATTACTTTGGCCCCCCCCCCCCCCCCCCCCCCGCACTCACACACCACACACTCTCCGTAACGGTAACTGTAAAACGTCTGTAAGAATTGTCCAATAACAGTCAAGAATTTTCGAAAACTTTCGGCTCTGATTGGTTAACTCTTATGCGTCGTTTATAATACAGTAGCAGTAGTGATAACTCGTAAGTGAATAGTGGAAATCCGTTTCCTATGTTCTATTGTTTACGAACACTCTCTTATTGCTTACAGACTTAGGTCGGTATATTCAGAGTCAGTTCTTATATTCAATACCGTCTTAAGTTCAGTTTTGAGTGTCATGAACCAATCGGACAGCTGTATTAGCATCTACTTAAGACGGTCTTAAAATAAGAATGGACTATGAATACCGCCCTTAGAGTCGGTTTATAATAGGTCGTAATTTGTAAAAATTGACCAATTATAATCCATTTGCATAACTGCTTTTGAATCGCGCGCATCTGACGCGCTTTAAAAGTTCTGAACATCCGAACAAAAGAAGACGCGCCGTTATGAGCACGTGGAGCACGTTTAATTATTTGAAAGATAGTAAAGATAAAGATATTGACTCTGTTGAATTACTTTGCCGGTATCAATTGTACGTGATGAAAGATCGTTTTCAAAATCAAAATTAATAAAACCATATATTCGCACACGAAACTCGATCTCAGTGAGAGAGACCGCCAAGAATAATGACAAGCGGGACGAATTATCTTTCGAATACGGACGGGAAAAAGACGGCGCGAATCATAATATGATATATAGCCGCGAAATATAATCCCATAAATCGTTAACGGCAATATTTGATTGTTTAAATCTAAAGCAGATTCTGCAATGAGTCTGTAATCGGAAATTAGTCTTAATCGGTGAAGTTGATCAATCAACGTTAGTTGTACAAGTTGGCTATTGGTCAACTTTACCGATAAGACTTAGGACTATCGACTACCGACTCAATATAGAACCAGCATAATGCTTTAATGCTTTAATAACTTAAATTTAACTTAAAAAAATCACACAGTCTGCCGTTTTATAGGCTCTTTACTATAAATCATTATCTAAGCTTTGTAAGTCTTAAGCTATAAAAAGTTGCAAATCAATCACAGTTAAATGTGAGTAAAATAGTTGACTATATATGATTGGTCAATTTCTTGTAATTTAAAATTAGATATAATGGTTTATTGTAAAAAGTCCACATAACGCTATTACATTATATGGTAAGTAAATATAAATTTATTATGATAAGAGGAATGAAAATTCAGAATTATATTATCATATCACGTTGTACTTTATTATATTATATTATATTATATTATATTATATCATGATAACAAACATCCTAAGTTACCCAATACGTAACATACCATTGAGTTATAAAATCTCACTCAACAATATAACTGTAATATATAACACGTGTGTGTTATATTAATTACATTGCTATATTATAGTTATATTGTTTATTAGGAAATCATTACAACTAACAGGTACGTGACATGTAACTTGGTGTTTTACTGGGATATAATTTCTGTACTTTATAGATATTGTATAAATATTATAAACTGTTAAAAAAGTTAAGTAATGATGATAGAACTACCTTAACATCAGTTTTTTCTGTTCGAAAAAATAAATTTAAAGTTAAATTATAATTGCTTTTTAACGTCTAAAATTTGTAATGCAACAGATATTCGATTTTTTATGTACTTAAACAATTTTTTATTAACTAAAAATTTATCTGTGTATATAAACTAGAGCAGTTTACACAGATAAATTATTTTGGTGATGATATTATTGTAAGAATTAAAGGTCATAGCATTTTGTGAGAAAGGTTTTTAACAATAATAATCAAATTATGAGAAGAGCATTTAATAAAAGAGATTTTACCGTTTTTAATATACATATATATCTTGACAAGTATTACAGTACTTTTATGGGGCAGTTTTTACTTGAACGTTTCTATTTAATACTTTAGTCAATTTACGCTTTGCACTGCAAGTCAAACGAACGAGAGACCAAGCTCGTACTTTAAAGCTCGAGCAACCAAATAGGATCCGAACGCGAGAGAGAGAGGTGGAGCAAATCTCACGTCTGTGTATTATCATCCTTTTGATGTCCTCAAAGCCGGACCTTGTCGAGCTTACATTCCTCGTTGTAAGTACAGGGAGGTAGAAGCTATATAAATTTTGATAACCGAATAGTTCGTTTGTTAACTATTATCATTTTCTTGAATGCACTATTACATTTATTCGTAACATTTATATTACAAAAATAACGAAATTCTATTTAAAAAAAACTATGCAAAGAATTTTCAAAAAAATAATGACCAAAGTAATTGTTGATATAAGTAACAGTTATTTATCAATATATATAAGCACATATATCATCTTCTCCGATAATAACTTTAATTGTGTTTAAAAACTAATAGCCTCAAATTAATAGTGAATTATAATATTAAATATACTTTATGACGTTCATAATCTGTATATTAATCTCACAAGTGATTAACAAGTTACATTTTCCGATGGAAAGAGTTTAGTAAAAATATATTTTTTAAAACGGTGATCAAATAAGTAAACAAATAACATGACCAAATGATATTCAAATGCCGCTTTCCGAAGTTATATGAAACTAGAGTGCCATCCCTGTATATCGTTGGAATCTGGAGTGTACTGGACAATACCGGGAGACAGTCGCAGCGGGGCTTTATTAAGCTTATTAACGGAACATACAAGGGTGGACGTATCTACATCGCGGTGGTTGGGGAAAATACCGCCGAGAGAGACGTGAGGGTGGAAGGTAACGGTAGCGGGAAAGCTGTATATAGGTACCAACTCGTTTAATCGCGGCGCATTCGAGACCTTTATCTGTTGTACCTGATGTCTCTCTTCCTCTTTCATTTTTTTCTATTTTTATTGCCTCTGTCAGTTATCCGTCAAACGACACGGTGGAATAAAGTGAAAGAGATGCGTTTTCCGGAACAATTTTTATTAAGCATTGGCATTTCACGGTGAGATAGTGTTATTTCGAACAGTTGGTCTACTTCGCGACTGTAATTCTATAAAGTCGAAATGTGTACCAATAATTTTGATATATCGACCAAATAAGCTTTATTTTATAAGTTCTATATGTAAGTATGCGCAATAAATCAACGAAATATTTTATATTTAGAATTATAAGTATTGATCTCTCCTTCTCTCTCGATATTCTTTTTTTAATGCAGCAAATTAATTTATTTTAAGACATTTTATTTATAAACTTGAGTTGTTTCTTCTCGTAGCTGTCTCCATTGAGAATAATTTCGTTGGAATATCAAAGAGAATCGGTAAAACTTTAATTAATTATAGATCTGAAAATAGTTTTATCGGCTGGACTAATAAAATTATTATGTAGGACGCTCAAATAATAAGCAATATGCTGCAAAATGTTTTGACATTCTAGCCAACCTGAACGTTCAACGCAATTATTTTTACGGTCTAACAAAATTTATTTTCGCAGTCATTCATTTCATGAACATGTTTGTTTCGCATTAAAAAAAAAAATGTATGCATAATATAGTATGTGTATTTACACAGCAACCCTCGTCTTTCCGACAAATTTTTTTCTCAACTCTCCCGCCCTCGTTTTATCGCGTGTTCCGCACAAAAGGATTATTAACTGCACGCTTCGTAGCTGAATTAACGAAAGACGAATTGTATCGGAAACGAAAAGAGTCATTCCGTATGGTCACGAACAGACCACCATATTTTTTGTTTCTAATAATAATGCTTTCTGGAATCACGATATATTTGTTATTAAACCGCGTTATAACTCTAACTTATCTAGCTGTACAAAATGGTTTCGATGCATTTTATTGTATGCACTGAAACCTGTATTAAATTGCAACTTCTTTCCATGTTTTCTTTCAATCTTCGCGGAAACTTCATATTTGCAATAAGGTAAGCTGCTTCAAAAATATACACACACGCGTAAGAACGAAAAGTGAGGTGAACGCTCAAATAGGTAAGGGTCGCGGCGGATTTGGTGGTAAGCTGACGGAGCAGGAACGATCCTTGTCTAATCGTATCCCTAGTCCTGATTTAGGACGGGATTTTAATTACGAAGGGTCAGTAAGTGCGGCTGTCCACTTGGCACAAGTATTCCTCCCTTATTTATAGTTCATTAGCTCGGCTTTCGCGTAGAAGCCAAATTAACTTATGCCTAACGACACGCCGTCTTTGTCCACTGCAAGGACTAGAATTTCTCTTTCACCGTTAAATCTTGCAACGAAAAAGAAACACGCGTTATAAAATATATAATCTTCGAGATTTTGTAATACCTTTAATTTTTATTGTAATTAAACTAGGATATTAAATGAAATGTTTTTTTTTATAAAAACATAAAATTAAAAAAAATTAAATTATGATAAAAAAATTGTATTTATCAGTACAATTAATTGTAAGTGAAATAATTTATATTAACAACTTCACGAAATTGCCGAATCGTTTTACCGAAGTAAGTGTTTTAACAAGAAGAAGTTTAATTTTGTAATTATTAAAAGAGTACAGTAAAGCTTTTGTCGTAGAGAATAATACTTTATGTAAGTCGACACTTTTCTCAGAAAGCAGTCAACGATAAGGTGGTCTTGTGAGCTTTTCCGGTGGCGCTGGAAGTGGCTCAGAGCGATACCGTTGCACTGATAAAAATGCGTCAAAAGATCCTATTTATTTTGGCCGCTGTTAATCTGTTATCTCGTACTGCCTAAAGCAGCCGTCGGACATAATCTCTTGTCGCAGTCGAATAATATTTTACTGGACCTCCTTTCGGTCGAACGTTGGCGGATCGTAAATCAAATTGACTGAATCCACTTAATAATTGATTATTTATTCTCGATAGCATTCTTAGTGCGCAATATTATTCGCAAAATGTCTTTACGTCGAAATTATTATTTGATGTGTTAAACAACAATATTCTGGCAAAGTACAACACATCATATGTTAAACGTGTTAATTCTTTAACAGAACGATATATGTTGCTAATTTATTTATGCTGCAATAAATTACGACATAACTCAGAAAATAGAGTTTTCTCCAGAAAATAAGTTTCAATACTTTAAATTACTAAAATGGTTATAATAATATTGTACTAATTTTTGACGATCGATTTTAGTGTTATAATTGAGAGTAGAAAAATAAAAGCATATGGTCTTTCTTTTTCTTTTGTTACATTTTTCCATTCTTTTTTTACTAGTCATTATGGTAATAAGTTAACCCGTTATTTCATCAAATAAGCTGAAAATAATTTCGTTGCAGAAACGGTTTTGCTGAAATATCTAAAAAAAAAAGCTAAATCTGCAGAAAATGAATTTCAAAATTATTATGTAGAAAGCATACGACATTCTAGCAACCAGCTTAAGCATCCTTCGTGATTATTTCGATAGCTCAATAAAATATGTTTCCTGCAGATCTCTGTATTCAGCTAAACTTTTAGGTATCTCAGTAAAATTTTCGTGTATGTTTCATACATATAAATTTCTAGAAACAGCACTTCCTATCTATTGTACTATCAGAATTGCGATCAAAAGAGAAAAGATCCGAGAGACTTAATGTCTTAATTCGTGCTTGTACGTTGTTACTTGTGTAACATACAAATAATGCGGTCGCGGCGGTTGCGGTTTCGCGATTGATCGTAGTGCCGATTTTTGCGGCGATTCCGAACATTTCACGACGCGGATAGGCGAGCGATTGATAAATTTATCCATACACAAGGAGCACATCCAAGGGGTTAATCACCTATATTCTTGCGAACCACGGCAAACCGCATCTATCTTCTCGATTACGCGTCAGCACAGACCACAGTGCAATAAACAGTAGCATCTTGTGACCGCGATTCAGAATTTTTGGTGGGTCTGAAATATGTATACGATGGTCCAAGGAACTACCTAACAAATCACATAAAGATCCGAAAACATGACCATGTCTTTGTAAGTCTAATAAATAATTATAAATAATAGGTAAACACATTAACAATTTTTTTGAGAAATTTATATAAAACTATATTTTATAAAATTGTCATCGCGTTTAAGATTATATTTGCGTAATGTAAGACACTATATATACGCGCGTTATTATTTGAACAACAAATTATAAAACTATATAATCTGTGAAAATCTGATGGAGCTATCTCGAAGGAGTGAAGACGGTAAATTCTTCAAAAATAATCGAGAATCCTTTAATGAAAGGTCGATTACTTAAACTTGAAAGAATATCGTTTAAACCACTCGTTTAACATTCCAACGAGAAGCGTCGAGATCCAAGCTTCCTTGAGAAAGGAAAAGGGGTCAAAGAAGCAGGAGGTGGAAAACGGTGAAGACGCAAAGGAGAACAAAATCGCGGGGGTGGGGCAAGCGATGCATGATATGGGAGAGTTCGACCCCTCTACCTGCTTCCCCAACGAGAGGCTCCGCCTCCAGAAAGCCGAATGACGTCACACAGACACTTGTTACGCCTTGCCATTACTTGATGGGATGCTGTACCGCTGAGATTTTGCATGAGTCAGAAAGAAACTAAATCAATACAGAGAGCATATCTGTGCATCCAAAAATATTTCTTCCCCGAAATATTTGTTTATCCTCCAGTCGTATTCCGATGTTCCTCAGAAGGACTCCTCTAATCACGTATAATACATGCATAAAATATTTTTCTTATAATATATATATACACACTTTTATTAAATAAAGAATAAACAATTATTATAATCTTCTGGAGTTAACGGTGGATCTATTAGACTCCACTTGTTTATAAACTTTTATAAAAAATGTCAAATGATTAAATTTCTGTAGGTATATTATACTGCAAATTTGATTATCCTTGTTAAAATATATTATTAATTCTTTTTATATACGAGTTATGTCATTTTAGTTCCCTGAAATTAATGATGCCTTTTAATTAACGTAAATTAAATAACTGTAATTAATACTACGAACCTGTATTACAGTTTTTTCCGGAGGATTAATACGTATAATACTACTCTCAATGTTACATTAAATATAAATGAGCTATTTGTAAATGTTTGTAGTATAAGTTATATTATGGTAGAAATTCAATGGGAGATTTGTCGTTATAGCTTTACCATCGTAAAACGCGATCTATCCCCACATCACGCGTTCCCACTTTGCAAAGAAAGAGGGGGAAGAATTACGCGAAGGCTGGACTCATCATATCGCTCCTGGGAGGCTGGGCAGTCCTGAGAAATTACGCGATAACATCGAGAATTTTATCGGTACTTCCCCCTTATCATCAAGAGAGGTGGTCTGAATGACGACTGATCGTCGTTGACCAAATTATATTCAACGATCGATGGACTTTAAACTAACGTATCTAGAAATCTATACTTTAGTGATTAAACTTCTATCGCTAATATTTAGTCTCAAGACTAATAGCTCGAATGTCCATATAAACACGGTTGCGTGAAATCGCTAATCACTACATAGGAAAATTCTAAACGTTCATAATTGAAGATATAAATACGATTGCGTGAAATCGCTAATCAGTGAATGGGAAAATTAGAAACGTTTGCGCTGATACACGGGGAATCCCACGAATTTATCCTAACGTATATTCCGATCACCTGTGCCAGTTTGTAATCCGGGAAATTTGCAAACGTCAATGTGACGTCTTTCTCTCTCTCTCTCTCTCTCTCTCTCTCTCTCTCTCTCGACGCGCGCGCGCGTAAAATAACGGTCACTGTTTCGTTGGCGGAAATGCTGAAGGAGGGACGTCGACGGAGGAGTACCACTACGTCGGAGATTCCGTCGCGGAGATCACGACGCGAAAAGTAGCGCAACGTGGGGCGGGCGTTTTGCGTGGTGGGAGCGTAGCTTGTTCCTGCCACCGAGGGGCGTCAGTCCGGGGGCAGAAGTGGAGGCGGGGGTCCAGAGTCGCGGGGCTTAGGCCGTCCCGGGCCGCTTCCCGCGCGGAACACGCGGTCCACCGAAGACTGAATCGCTCCGCGCGGCATTACGTCGCGCACCGTCGACCGCGACTGACGTTCGCGAGAGAGGATCGTCGACCGAGGACCGAATCGCTACCGCCGACAATCGCGATCATGACTCGGTCCGTCGCCAGAAGGAAGCGTCAGGAGGCGATTATTTATTAAGATAGTGCACCGTTTATCCAAGTGTAACGCCGTGACGTTGTCATCGAATTCGAGAAATCGTCGCCTGCCCGCGTCATCTCGTAGCGCGCGGCAACCTGTCGGAATAGAAATTCGCGATTTAAATGATTCGGCTGTATGGTGTCGCTTTGGTGATAGTGTTCTTAAATAGACGCAGAAAGATAGAGAGGAAAGAGAAATTTAAATAATGTGGTAATTGAACGTTAGACATACAGTGACAATGTATTTTAAATTGCCGGTCTGTCTGATCGCGCATCGCGCAAGAAGTGCAACGGTATATCGCAAGACTCAATTGAAAACAGCTGCCGCATCGATCAAGGATCAAGACCGGAACGCAATCCCGCCGTGTTAAGTTCGCAGTGATGATCTCGCGACCGATCATGAAAATCGACGCAATCGACGAGAAGAAGGTACGACTGATCGATTACGAATGAAGGATCTGCTGCGGTAGCTGGTATAGCGAGGCAAAACGACGAGATCGCCTCCGTCTGGGAAATAAGTGAAATCACGACGTTCCAATCGAGGGGTGCGTACTTAGGCGACGAGGGGCGGCTACTGGCCGATGGGATGCATCTACCGGTGGGTTCCGTGGGCTGCGGGGAGAATTACGGCACCGTTGGATCTCACGAAGGCGCCGGCCCGTGTGGTCCCTCCCTGGCGCCGCTGCAAGGTGTAAACAGCAGGTACCACCAAGTAGACGACGCCGACGCCGGAGGTGGAGGCGGCGAAATGAGCGAAAGTGCCGCCGTCGGCGAACTATGGTGGACCGAAAGGCTCGTCGGCGAAGCGCAGGCCGAGCATCCTGGAGAACTGGTTAGGACAGGTTGGTACCGATTGTCGCTGACGACAACGAAAAATGATAGAGAAGCGAACGAAATCCAACTTTCCTTCTGTACTTTTTCATTTTTAAGTGTAGGGTTTTACAACAAAAATATCTCTTCGTTGCACAGAAATTCTAATTTTTATAAAATGTATTAAATTAATTTTATTTTAATTATTTGAAATGCAAAATTACGCGAAATAATAAAAACGAAAATATATCTCACTTATGTACTCAATTATAAGGAGAAACATTCAACTTTAGCTCACATATTGTTTATCAAAACATTAGTTGATCAGTGATACCTTCTAAAATCTCTAAAACACATTTTTTCTATGCAAAGAAGTACTTTGCAAAACCTCGTATAATATGTTTTTTTTTAATTCTTAACCATATTAAATAGATAGGACAAAACGTAAAAAAAATCTCTGTGTTTCTAGTAATTTCACAATTTAAAGCTAGCGTATGAATAACGTCTCATTGTACACATTCAAGCGCGCTAAAAAGAAGGATATTTTTCATAGCATTATGCTTCAAAGAATTATTTAAGATCCACCCAGCACAAAAGCTTGCTGCGACGTTTACAATGTTATTGCAATATTACTGAAACATGTTACAATATTGCTGGAATATGATTCGTGTGGTACGAGAATCAACAACTATAAGTTAATCTAAAGCGTCGTGTACACTAAAAGAAAAGATTGGCTGCTGCAGGAAATTTTTAATTGGCCGCTAATTTTTGGTTGCATTAGTCTATCCGCAATGAATTTCGATAGTAAAATCGGTTTGAGCATTTATAACGTCCTACGCAAGATTTTAAAAAGCACCTTTCTCTCTCTCTTTTATATAATACCTTCTCATTTATATAATACATAACAAAAACAAAACTTCTAACGTGATTTACAACGTTTGCCGATATGTTTGTTGTATTATAAGTTATATTTACTGACTAATTCTTTTAAAATACAGAATAATTCATTCTTTTAAAAATTAAAATGCTATGCCATGTTCAGCAAATCTTTTCTTTCAGTGTATGAAGAATAAATCAAATAAAAAAAAAATCATTACGATCGAGACTAAATTTTGGTGCCAAATAATATCATATAATATTTATATAATATATGAATTCTAAATACATCTTTCAGTATATATATTGCTTGTTGAAAACGCAATCATAATCTCAAGCTGAAATAATAATATCACAAATTAAATGAATCGTCAATTTAATAATACCACACTTAAAGAATAGATTGACTACTGTAGCAAATTAGATGGCAAAATATGACAAGACATTTTTAATTGGCTGCAGCAACCAAATAAATTCTTACATATGTATATTATACATTTTCATCAAAATCACGTTTAAACGAAATGTTAAATTAAAGTATTTTATGTATAATGAAGAATTTTGTTTTTAGGCTCGCCATACTTTCTGTGCAGTCAGCTACCAACGCACTGGCGGTCCAACAAAACGCTTCCAGTGGCATTTAAAGTGGTTGCCCTCGGCGAGATTGGCGATGGGACCCTAGTGACAGTTCGAGCTGGTAATGACGAGAACTGTTGCGCCGAATTACGAAACTCCACCGCGTTAATGAAGAATCAAGTCGCCAAATTTAACGACCTCAGATTCGTCGGCAGAAGTGGCAGAGGTGAGTTCTTTCGATCGTTACATTCTTTTTGTTCCTCTCTTAAAAGAATTCTTAAAAGAATTGTGCAACAGAAAGTATTTCCTATTTAAAGTGGCGCGTTCCATTTAATAAAAGACGTCGTATGTTTGTAAAAAAAAAATATGCATCGGCGTTTTAATTATCCTTCCGGAAACAATTTACTGTACCTTTGATCACATTCCGTGTAAGAGAGAAATCTGCAGTACTAGAACGGGCAAAAGCGCGTGCCGCGATTTCCAGCCCTCTAAAATCACGGTTATTGTAATCATCATCATCGTGCCACCCTCGTCTATCCCCGTGTGTCCCCATTCGCGAGTTCCCGCTCTCCTGCCACCCCCAGAGTCATTACTCGATGTCTGCCGCAAGCCCCAACCGAGCATTCGAAACAACTGGCCGTTAATCAGAAATCATCCAACGGATATAGACGGTTATAGACGGAGAGGATGACTTGCCAAAATCAACCAACGATCGAAGCTCTTGACTTGTTCATATTTCGGCATTATTAATTTTCTATCCCCGCGTGACTCTTTCGTACCCCAATACTAATTGATAAAAAATTGATCGAAGCAACATTGGCTGAATCATAATAATTAACGTAATCATTTTTCCCTAATAAAATATAACAAAAAGTATATAAAAAATAATATATACGTAATAAAATATATGTACAAAATTAATTTGATTAATACTTTATAATTTATATAAATACATAATACAAAATGCACATACAAAGTAAAAGCTCTTGAATTGCCGTCTTTCTTACGAAATCTTTACAGTTGCACTCGCGACCTCATTTGCGTTATCGAAATATCGATTTCCGAGCCTATCATAATTATTCACGGATCAGCAGGCGGCTTTATCAAAGCCTACAAATGCATTTTGCACCCCACGATCCGGAGGGCGCGTTTATGAATTAACGGGTCAGACTGCTCATACACGACGGGATATCGTCCCGTAGCGCGTCATCTATGTTTCATTTGATTTGATCATGAAGTGCAGGGTCAGCGATTTTACGTCCTCCTGACGCACAGGTGCATCGGTCCCTGGAGTCAATTAGCGAAAGAGACACTTCCCTCGCTTGGAAATCCTTCAATCCCTTTGTCCATTTTTCGGCTCGTTGTTATATACTTTTTTTTTTTTTTGCCGTTTCAATCTCTCCCCGATAATCCATAATACTCAATTTCGGCGATTGACCAAACCGCTCTCGGTGTGTTGATACCGGCCACCACCATCGGGCGTACCCGGCCCTCCTATCATCGAGGTTTTGTTTCCGCGACTTATTAATTTGATTGAATTGCATCGCATCGGCCGGCAAACTGATTCAAGAAATTGCAGCGAGGATTTTAAAACGGCGAGGCCACGAAAAATCGGCCGTTTGCCTCCTCGATTAAAAAGAGCGCTCGCGACACGTATACCAAGCGCGACGAGATTATTTTTCGACGACTTGGCGAGTCGGTCTGATATCCCTCTCACGATTTTTCTCACCGCACAATTTTCTCTGTCGGTATATATCCGATTGAAATTGCTTTTACACGTGTCTTCTGTTGTCACGTAAGAGATTACAACTCGCCGATCACACACCTCGCAGTTTATTACCTCTAATCAGCCGCCTATTAAAGTCAGTCTATACGTTAAAAAGGAAATAATGCGAAACAACCGCAAACCGGTCTCGGCGATCATTTTTCTTTTCATTAAAAACTATCGTAAACTTATATGAAACATCGACCGCCGTTTCAAAAGAGTGTGCGAGGTCTTTGACAAATGGAGACGTGTGTTTGGAGAAGAGTTTCCGTGATCCCGGCGGTAATGGTCGCCCCTCTCGTAGGATAATTCCGAAAACGCACCGTCGCGTCGGAAAGAAACGAAATATGGTAGCGCCGAATCAAAGAGGACCGGAGGCTGAAAACGACGACGGGCAGTTCCATCATCATCGCCGGGGTCGAAAGCGGCCCGTGCCTATAATTAGTAATATACCGCAGTCTATATCGACACGGCTGAAATTACCACCGATAGTAATTATTTGACAATTGCAGAGACATCCTGTTGGGAGACTCTGGGACCTCCGCTCCGTCCCTACCACCAACGTGCGTCCGCTCTCGTTCCCTTTCGCCCACCCGCACCCCCTTAGCCTTTCTACCCCGTACGCTGCCGTTGCTGCTGCTGCTGCTCGCTTAGCCCTACGCGATCCTCGTCCCCTCCGCTCATCGCCACGAGTATTAACGGACGGTTTCGAGTGGTTTCGGGTGGTTGTGTGTGGGCGGTTTGGGTTGGCGCGCTCATCTCGTCGTCGGTGTATCCGCCAACGCATCGACACATATGTATACACATGCACACGCGCGCAGGGAGAGAGAGAGAGAGAGAGAGAGAGAGAGAGAGAGAGAGAAAGAGAGACACACACGGGAGATCGTGAGTAGTCAAGCTGTGATGCTGCACGTTATATAGGTGCCACATACGCGTGGCCCGGTTTTGTCTGTCCGTCCGTCCGTTTGCCCGTCCGTCCGTTCGTCCGCCCGTCCGTACGTCCGTCCGACCGACCGTCCGTCGTTCGCGAATGCACAGACCGGGTCCTGTCTCTGCAGATGACCGTTCCCATCATCGAGTATTAACCGCAGGTTCGGGCGCCGGAGAGGGGAGTCGGCTGTGCGGCATTATTAGCCCCAAATGCGATGGACTCGGGCCGGGGGGAGAGGGAGCCTAGCTCAACGCGCGACCCTTCCTCCAACTGGTCACCACCTTCCCCCATTCCACTCTTCCGACTTTGGCGATCCTCGGATTTTCCGCGATTTTCCAATTGGACATCTTAATCTTTCAAAAATTCTCTAACGTGCTATCTATATATAACAACGATCCTAATTTTGTTGACTTATTGTCAGTGCTTGCACGACGAAAGAATTATTAGGCCTTCCCACGAAAATTTATAAAAATTATATTTCATCTTCGTTGTCCAACAGTCGCTTATTTTTACAAAAAAAAAAAAAAAATCACGTTAGAGAAATCGCCTTTTGACGCAAAAATTTGAATCGACATCCCGGATGCTCTTTGCACGCGACAGATGAACGATGACGATGGCAATGACGGCCGCGGGAGGTATCCTGGGACCGGGTGGCGGGTGCAGCCGGGGGGGAGGGGGTGGTTCTATCGCGGAAGAGCGGAGAGGGCTGCGATATAACTGGGATATAACGCCATGTAGCTCTGCAGTCAGTTGCAGTTCCCGGGGGTAGCGCGGGGGCTGGCGGTGTTTGATGCCGGTTATCATGTTGACAGACACAGCGAGGTGGAACTGGGTGTACCAAGGGGAGACAATTACAAATCGTTGACATTTACGCCAACACAAACGATTGCATGTCCGCGGCGCGTTAGGTATCGTCTCTTTTGGGCGTAAACAGCAGTCTTGGTCGTGTTTCGTTTCGTCATATTGGACAAGTTGACACCGAGTGTTTTGGCGAACGGTCCCCGCGAAATAGATGGCATCCGTATATGAATTGTTTTCGTCAAGTTATCGCCTGTTATGCCTATCGGACTACCACGACGGACGATTTTCGGTTCGTATACCAAAGCGTATACCGAAAGTCCTCTGGGTTTCTAATTCCGAGGAACGTAAATAACGAGAGAGACTAAATCTAGGTATAAATTTCTCACCGGCGAGAACGAACCCTCCGTCCGAGAGGGACAATAATTGGTCGAAAGGGACAACTGGCTGCTTCTCCTACGGAAGAGTTGCGAAAGAGCGGCGAATTACCGAATGCATATTAGCGCGCGATGGGCCGTTTAAGAGCGCGTAGTCAATCTCTCCGACGGACGTTTATGGAGAAGGAATTAATATACCGAGCCTTCAACTTCCAGACCTTCACCGATGATATATGTACACGACCGCTCCACCCCCAGCATCCACTCCTCTTCTCTATTATCTTTTAACGCGCTTAAGAACACCGAGGCTCCGTTAAGATCTAATAGACACGAATATAATTGTAAATTATAAATTAGACGTCATCTTGCTCGCATTTAATCGGAGACAAAAACAAATATGTTAATTAGCGTTTTTGATTGATATTAAATAAATTATATATATAAATCTACATAATATCTAGAAAATCAGACATTTTTTTAAAATTAGTTATATACTCTTTGAGAAAAATAACTGTATACAAAAATAATGCGCGAGAAGATTGCGATCAAATTTCATACACAGAAGCTTGCAGCAGCAATATTTTACACTGTTAAAAATAAAATGTTAATTTCAACTTAAAAATGCATATGAACTTAATGAGACATGCAAAAATGTTAAAAAATTAGCATTTTATCATGCATTTGTAAATCGAAACGACTCGACGAGATAAATTGACGCTAAGTATAGAAGAGTTAAATTAACGAAAGCGCAAACAGTTTTTGGTATACATACAGGCAGGCAATTCATATACATTGTTCTCTGTGACAGGAAAAAGCTTCAGCATCACCATTACCGTGTCGACGACACCACCCCAAGTAGCGACCTACACGAGGGCGATTAAGGTGACCGTCGATGGACCACGGGAGCCACGATCGAAAACGAGTAAGTGGGACATGCGACACTTTATGCGACGCGCTTCGATCGCGAGATCTATCCGACGCGACGCGACGCGCTGCCGCATCGCCCCGGGGATTCCCTGAAAATGTACCGATAATTCAACGAAAGTCCCTGTACGCGGTAATGGGGAGTCATTACCGAGCAGATGGTGCACGATGATGCAGTGGTCGATGTGCGTATCGCGCTTGCTGCGTGTTTCGGGTCGGACTATTCGCGTACCAACACACACACACACACGCGCGCGCGTATGTATGATACACGCACGCGGGAGACAATGCTTTTACAAGGGCGCGCTCACACGCGCCGGATACGCTAACTCGCTTACGCTAATTCGCCGCGGAAACACCCTAAAAAATTGCTAAAACATTCCGTTGGTGGGTTCATTACCGGTCGGGCCGAAATTAATAGAATCACGCGAAATGTGTAGTAAAAGTCGAGCGGGGGTTGGCTTCTGTCCCGACCCTCCGGTTTTATAACTGCAGCCGATCTGTCCCTCCGCGTTGTTGGATCAAAAGGAGATATCGCGAGCTCTCGTGCGCCCGACGATTCAGCCGACACCTATTTTCGGATGCATCCGCGGCGAGTAAAAAAAAAAATGGTTATTTCGATATCAGATTAATAGCCGTTGCGGAGTTAACCGCGAAAACGGCAGTTTTTTGTGGGCGTTTCGCATTTGTTGTATAAAGTATTGATGGAGGCAGGGCGCCGCGTACACCCGCCGGCTCCACTATTTTTTTCGAAATGGTCGAGCGTGATTGATTTTACCGTTGTTTTTACTGCTTGACTCAGGCCGCGTGTCGGGCGGGACCAGGTGCAAAAACGCGTGAATCTCGTCAATTTTCCAGCTGGCATAAAGTGCACTTAACGGCGGAGTTAAAGTTTCAAGTCGCGCGTCCATTCACTTCCATATCCTTCCTACGCTTCTCTAACGAAGATGTTTGATTCCAATTCGAGCAATTTCGATTCATCATTCGATTCCATCATCCACAGATTATACCAATTCTCGAGTAAGCCTGTACAACAGTCCTGTTCAAAGAATTTCGGAACTTTAGAAAGCTTATATACATCAAAACAGTCGAAATTTTTCACTAAAAAAAAATTTGATTGAATATCACTCCGGTAAACATCAAACTAATAGTAATAGACAATTAATGCTATAACTTCGCACTCAACAATGTATGTAAATTTGATATAAATTATTGAGTGTGAAATTATAACATTGACGTTACGTTACTATTAATTGATGTTTACCGGGACTGAAAAACAAATTTTAATCAACATTTTTTTAGCAGTAAGTGATACACGTTTTCTGTAGGATTATTTACACTGAAAAAGAATACGCTTTTAAAAAATTATATTCTTTTTTAACAGCTAAAGATAGATAGACGAGAATATCGAGAATCACCATTCAGGTGTTGAGAAACAGGAATCAGTATAATAAATTTGATAAGTTAGTAGATATAGTTTAAAATACTTAAAATATCAGAAACAAAATTTGTAGATAGACGTACTTTACGTTACACCGAACAAGCGTGGAGTATCGTATTGCATGCTTTTTTACGTCTTTACGATCATTATCTTTTCCGATAATCCACAAGTGGTAGGTGGAACCCGCTTTAAACGAGAGGCTTGTTTACGCCGTTTAAGCTGTCGGCTCGAGGCAGACCGGACGTCGCGTCGCGTCGCCGACCTACTGGCCCTTTCCAAAGCCGAAAGAGACGCGGAATGAACGCGTGTGTCGCGTGGCACGGACCGTCGCGGAATAGAACACGCATGACGACATATTGCATACACGGGCATCGCCGATGGCGTGCCTCATCGTCTGGCACGCATCAGGGAGACAATCTATGCAGCAGCAACCGGCGTACGAACGCCGTCGAGCAAAACAACCGGCAGCGCTTTCATTGTGCTGCCAACAATGCGCGACGCTCGATGCCCCGCAGACACCTGCCGGCTCTCATTATTGCGTGCATAATCGCAAGCTTTTTGTTATCGAAAATCACCCCCTCCGCGCCGCACCCCGTGCGCCCAGTAGACCAATGTGGCCAATAATCGAGCAATTTTCGTAATTCGCCGCTTCGCAGCGAAAGAGTTTAGTGTAGCGAGTCTTTCCTGTCCTCTAGGAAGAGAGGCAAATCCGGTAGGGGCTCTCTCCCCCCCCCTCTCTCTCTCTCTCTCTCTCTCTCTCTCTTTTTCTCTCTCACACACACATTCAATCCACAAGATAAATCATAGGTCTGTTTTTATTCTTGCATTAGAACTTTTTTCTCGCGTCTTCAAATATCAAACATATACCTATATATCTTACTATAAGTTTAAAAATGCATACTAGTTCAGTAAAAGAAAAAAGACTTTATGATACACTCCATGTCCAGGTTCAAAATCTGACTCAGTAATATTTTTCGTAATAAATTTTTTGCGATGTTTTACGACGTTAATTATTATTAAATTGATAATCAATTTTATCTGTGTATAAAAGTTACATAGAAAATATTACTATACGACAAAAAGGACGATTTTACTAAAGTATCTAAAAGTTTTGATACAGATGTCAAAATAATTTTGTTGAATCGTCAAAATAATTATAAGAATTTCGAGCATAATAAACATGTTGCAAAAATTTAACATTTTAGCAATCAGTTTGAATGCTCTATACTGAAATAAATGTTATATGATTAAACTAATGAAAAGAGCCAACCGGAATAGCATTTTGATGAGACTATTATTATAACTCAGAAATTCTATTTTTGCTCTCTCTCTTTTAAAAATGCCATTCTTATTTGATTGGTTTAATTAGAACATATTTTCAATACACATAATTTATTTTCAGAGTCCAATAAAAAACCATCTTCAGATCAGTATCTAGCTAAATTTTTGGATATTTTATAAAAACCGTTTTTTCACTAAGCATTTTTTTCAATTCAACATTAAACTTAATTTAAATCTTATAATATTTGCAGCCTCTCTCTTTACTTAATTGATTTATAAACGTGCCGTTGAGAAGAAAAGGTAATGTTTTTGATAACACTGTGCAAAGATTTTCCAAAGGTCGCTTAGGTTTGGTTGTGTCGGGGACACATCCTTATTTCCCCAAGGAATTTAGCAATGTTAGATAGTATAAGAATAGGGCATCAATGCTATGAATTTTGAGGAGATCAAATAGCGCCGATTTTTAAGGTTTTGAGGTTAAATATCACGCACACACGCACGCACACGCACATGTAGATACATCTGCCCGTTTATTTTTGTATTCTTTTAGACACAACTTTTTTCGCGTTAAATGAATTTTTTATTGAACAAATTGAACAATTACATTAATGTTTTTTTTTTATTTTATTCAGCAATTGACCAGCAAAAGTAAAAAATCATAGCAAAGAGAGATTTTCCTATATATTGACACTCCATCTGATTTGTTTTTGGATGACATTTTTTTTGTTCGCTTGATTTTATAGCAAACTGTTTTTCAAATAATTCAAGATGGTGGTGTAAGAAATGGATTTTCAGTAACATATTAATGTCGATTTCTCAAAAGCGGTCATCATGTCATCTACTAAGGTTTTTTACGGTTTTCAACTCGATGTTTCCTGTGAAAATTTGAAATCACGGCTTTCACGCACATTCCATATGCACATTTCTACGCACTTTTCACGATGACACCAAAATAAAATTTGTACACCTCCTCGATGGTTTCATTCATAATCCTTTTATGCTCTGACACAACAAATGTAACGCACACGTAACAAAATGAATCGATTTTCCTTTTTCAACACAATCCAATATTTTTATATTTATGTGACGCGATACAAAGTGATAATGGCGCATGAAAAAGCTTTGATGCGCGATATACGAAATAAACGCATATATTTATTATATCCATACAACTTAACGCTATCTCTTGTGTTTGCAAAATAAAATTCGCACGCGCGCGCGAGTGTGTGTGCCTGTATTTGCGATCATATTTGACCTTAAGACCTTAAGAACAGCACTACTTGTACTCCTCAAAATTCGTAACTTCAAATTGACGCCACATTCTTATACTTACCTCTTGAGGAGATGATAGTGGGTCGTGTCCGACATAATCAAACCCACGTGACTTTTGGAAAATTTTAAAAGTTGATCGCACAGTGTAATAATGTCTGATCTTTCGTTCCGGAAAGATTAGAACGCAAGGTGATAGACTTTTCGTGACAGACAGATCAATGATCACGAAGTAGTGTCTGAGTAATTTGGCAGTTGCCAATAACCGAAACAGTAGCAGCAACAGCAGCGTAACGCAGAAATCGAACGCGGTACGAATAAATTGAGAACGGGAGAGGCGTCCGCGAAACAAATAGTTTGAAAATTCCGCGAAACAGTGGGCGCTCTTGTTACCGTAGTCCAAAATCATCGAAATGCAAGCGAGCGAAACGATACCGATGGATGGGTGCTGTCAGTCAAAGGTCGAAATTGAATTTGCTTCACTTCGTAATTGATCCATATTTGAAATGTCGTGTATTAGTAGCCATATATAAATTCACGAGATGGTTTCCTGTTTTAATACCAGCGACGAGGCAGCGCCGGATGTACGTATATTACCAGAGATGAACTTTATGATCTCGTATTTTTACTCTATGACAGGCGACAGAAAGTGTGGAATTTTTTTTTAGAAATTCGCGAGATTCTGTGAAAAATTTCACGTAGTAAAATGAGACAAAAGTGCCGATCCATCGCGCGTCGCCGCCGACCAATGACGATTCGTTGATTTCTTGCTACCAGGTCAATCAATGTTCCGCTTTATCTCTACAAAATCGTACGTTCGCCAATCGACATTCTCTTAAATATTGTTTTCGAGAAAACCGATAGCGACGAAAGGAATCATACGAAGCAATTTCGACAGTCGGTGGCCGTCAATCAAAATGTTAAAATTGGAACCGGGCTACTTCGCGATTGGATTCCCTCGTGGCCAACTCTTGATCCTGATACCGGTCAGAGGAAGGCTCTATCGGCGACCGAAAAGTCCGATTAAAGACCACCTCCTGATAAAGCGACGTCGAAAAGTGGCGGATCTAGCGATGCTTCCGCTCGAGTATACAATCGTAAATGGCAGTCTCTGGGGAAAAGTTATTCGCAGTTATCGTCACGACGATCTGAAATCGAGAGCGGATGTGCACGGATATGCGCGAAATACTTTAGGTGATGTAAAAAAGAAAGAGCAAAGGAGAATTGAAATCGAGGAAACGTTGCACTGGCGTCAAGGAGAACGTAAGACGGGCGGAGGGAGAGGCCCCGTTATTAGAGAGGAGGAAAAAGCCGCGCTATTTCCGTCCTCCCGGAGCCGCCACACTTTGATTAGATAAGTCCACCACTCGTGCCGTGGAGATTGGAATTATTGCTCTCTCCGTTCTACCTTCTCTCTCTCTCTCTCTCTCTCTCTCTCTCTCTCTTACTCTCTCTTCTTATCCATACTTCACGAGCGGCAGGGGCGATTGATGAAGGTGTTATATCACCATTATTCTTGTTTATTGTAATTAAATGTTTTCCATACGTCTTTTCTAGCGATCCTCTAGCATCTTCTTTTTCTTATACTTATATTCTTGACTGTCGCTAGATTGCATTCGTCACGATTATATCGCTGCATTGATAGAAAATTAAAATACGTTTAAAATTAATAAATTTTAGTACAATTTTTAAAAAGTGTTGAGTTAAGCAAAATTTTAATAAAGACAAAGAGTACGGATAATTTTATTTTTTCTGTTACAATTTTCCATACATATTTGATTAATATTAATTATATACGTATTATTCATTAACAGTATTTTCACAAATTGGCAATAAACATTTATTTATATCTAACAATAAGTGAAAAAAATTTTTATTAAAGAGAAATTTTAATTTTTTATTGCAGTAAGTGAAGTATTTCGTTAATTCAACTGTAGCTTTTATTACCGCGTTTTATAACACAGTATAATGTATATATATATATATATATTAATTTGAAATTTTTTACAATAACTGTCTAGCGTTTACTGTCATAAGGATTACAGAAACGGTTCCATTCCTCCAATAGGAATTGTGAAAAATTGTTCACTAAAATGTAATTTTTAAAGAAGTACTAGTATGAAATATCTTGAAAAGTTAACGTCAATGTACATACATATAATTCGCTGAAGATATTGAAATTCAGTAGATACGTCCGAAAATGAAACAATATTATATTTACATGTAATTATTGAATATATTGATCAACGTTAACGTATCATTAAGCGTGCAGTTTTACTCTCACTCGTCTGTTCATTTAATTATTTTTTAGTTTTAATCTCGATAGTCCTACTTGTATACAATATAATAAATTAAGGATGCTCCATACATATATTCACAAAACTGCAGTTTTTAAAACTACGTCATAGTTTTTAAAATTCGAACACTGCAACTCTAATACTAATTTTTTATTTGTATCATTTTTCTATCAACGTGGCTTTTAATAAAATATGTTTGAGGGATAGATGATTCAGTGATGTAAATAAATTTGCATTGTGGAATTTTTATGTACAGATTCTTTGCATACTCACATACAAAAAATCCGTATATCGTATCTAAAAATCATTTATGTGACTGAAATTTAGCACTTTAATCAGAATTTTAGATACTTTAGCAAATTAATTCTTTCTGTTTAATAATGTTTCCATATGTATTTTTCAATACATTTTCCAGTACTTCAAACTGTGCACGCTAATTGTAGCTGATTTGGAAAATGCAGTGTTAAATTAATGATGGAATAGTAATATTACAATAGAAATTAAATAGATAATCAATTTAATAAGTGACAATAACAATGCTAATCCTAATAGGCATCTTAGAACGATGCAAAGAATTTATCACGAAAAATTTATATTATTCCATCTAAGATTAAAACTTGGATCTGGAATGTATTATATTACAATTAATCTTATAAGAATTGAATTAAAGAGAAACAGCATTTTTCCTGACAGATTCACTTCTCTTTATTGAATCATTTATATTTGACCCTCAAAACTTCACAAACGTTCACTTTTGCTGACATTATATTCGCATTGATATATGCGCGAATATAATATCCAAATATCGCAATATCTATAGTTTCTATTCTTTTTTTTCTTTAAAAGAATTCTTGTATAATATCTACATCAATTGAATCATCTGTGAATTGAATCATCACACAGATGTCTCGAGTTTCTTCGAACATCCACTTTTACCGAGAAGGTTTTTCAGTATAGAAGTTCGTGTCTACCGTTTGACCTTTCGCGAGAGTCTGAACCAAGCAAAGAGTGTATACGGGCCCATCGCTGCGTAACGTTCCGTACGTTTGGGGCATTATAGGCGTCCGGTACGTGAGAAGTCGTGGGATCTGCGCGGGGCCCTATACACGGGCCCCTCGCTTGTATCTCCTGGCGCGGGCCGATCGTGGTAGTCGGTAGCAAGGAATAATCTTGTAGGCATCGGTTCAGAGCACTGAAGCTGACCATCTGGGCTCGCCAACAATTTCGTGCAGTTTGTGGTCGAACTTTATTTGTCGTTCGCCCTCGTGACCGGAGGTGTTTCTCTCTCCTTCTTTACCTTCGTTTCCCCGTCTCTCTCTCTCCCTCCTCTCGCTGCCTTTCCTTCCTTTTCTGCCTCTTTTTCTTCTCCCCTCTTACCCTCGAAGAATAACAATTTGCGCCTAGGCTCGGCTTCTCCTTCGTGCGGAAACCGTTGAAGGGGAGAGAAAGAGATTGCGAGAGAAGCATGGGAAAACGGTGAAGGCAAATGTGTTACTTTTGTTACCTATCGATAATTGATAGACTTCAGAGTTTCAGAGTTGTTTCTCTCTCTTTTTCTATCGACATCAATATGTAAATATTAAAAATCTGAAGATTATGAAGATTAAGGACAGAAATACAAATCCTTGCATAACACAGAACGCATAAGGCACAAGAAATTCAACCAGTCAGACTTTCATTTTTTTTCATGGAAAGAAAGAAAATGAAGGATTGTTTGATTCGTTTTTTTTTTTATACATTATGCGTTATGCGAGACTCTGTACTCTCACCCTAATAGGCTTTCTACAACAAGCCATTACTTAAGCTTCCAACCATAGTTGATTATTCTTCTCACATTTGATTGTGAGTGGTCAATTTCTTATATAGCTTAAGATTTATAGAGAGCTTGTAACTCTTGACACGTCTAAAAGTATAATGTTGTAAATTCTTGTCTGCCACGTGTTTCTTTGAAATGAACCTGACATTTTTGACAAGGGTTATTTCTTAATGATCTCCATCATTTTATTTCAATTTTTATCGCAATTAATCCTTGCAATTAGCTTTTAATATTGATTTTACGTATCAATGTCAGTAGAGGGACAAACGAAACTTCAAAGTCCATCAATTATCTGATATCTGCAATATTTCGTCTAGGCACGTCCGATTATTATGTCCGAGTTTGTGCACGTTGCCGAGCTCATGCACGTGCCGAGTCATGTGCATTGTCGTGTAACAATATGTATCAAGCGTGTATTAGGATGCGACGTAATAGGGAATCGGAATACCCACGTTATGTATACGCTGCGATACTTGGCTCGAGATTCTGTCTATCCGTGAGGCCTCGGATATGCGAGGAATGCTATTGAAGTCTAGCAAGGGAAGAGAGGTCGAGTTTCTTCATTATCCCGTTCTATTGGACTAATGACGTAGACGCGTACTGGTCAATCTGTCCGGTTTAGAAATTCCACGTCCGAATCGTGTCAAAGCGTAATATAGAAAAATCGAAATGACATCCAAGGAAAACATTTAAAGTGCATCTTTTGGAACACTTCGCGAAACGATTTGTAGTAAAAAAAGAAACATCAGAACCTTTTTGTCAATTCAATTTTTAATCCTACTTAGTATTCGCTCCGACAAAACTTTAAATTAAAATTTATCTTCGTAAGTTTATGTATTGAACGATTTATCTTTAAAGATCAAAAGATTCAGAAAATAAGATTATTTAATTTAAAATTATGTAACAAAACATTTATTGTAAACCATTTTTCAAAATGTTCGGCACATGAATAAAAAAATGTTCGAGTCTATTGGATCCTCGATTATCAATTAACGCTAATATTGATTAAAATTGAAATGACTCAGCTGCAAATAGTACGATCGTGTGTAATATGTGCGAATAACTTTTTCAGGGCAGCAACATCAGCAATTTCGCGCGCTCGGTCTAGGACAAAGGCCCTTCCTCGACGCGCCGACCTCATTCAGGTCCCACTTGCGAGAACTCGAATCGTTCGGGAGGAATAAGCATCACCATCATCACAGCAGCAGTCACTTACACGACCAGCAGACTGGCAACAACGTCACCACGAATTCGGTTAGCGGTGCCTGCACCAACCCCAACAACACCGACCCGACCGCATCGCCGGCTTCCAGTACACACCTCGGGGCTACTGGCGGCTCTTCCGTTCATCACGATTGCTACAAGCGCAGTCCTCAGCACGGCGGTAAGTTCTGATCTCGTTGTTGTCTATTTTAAGTCGCTCCGACAATTCTAAGTCAATCCGATTTGTTTTACGTGAAGCTATTGCACGCAATCTCATTAGTATTTAAGTACACGTTAAAATTAAATAAACGAAATGCAGGTGGTTATCGTTTATTTAAAACTTGGGTGAACATCATCCTCATTATGATACAAACGAATGTGAATAATCTTTGAGAGAGCTTTTCAAAAAATTAAAAAAACAGTAACCATTTGTTTCGCATAATTTTTATGCGAACGTTTCTTTTTAAAGAGGGTGGGAAAACCTTTTACATTTATCAACGAGAATTGTGTGTTTTAAAGATATATATCTTTTTATTCTATTCATTATGGATAAATTTTTCGGAGAAAATCTTCAGGAAAGAACGGTTTTGTTGAAATATCTAAAAAGTTAGTTAGATATAGATATAACAATATATTTTTTTTAAGCATCGAAATAATTGTGTAAGACACTAAAATTAGTTGCTAGAATTTTAAAACTTTGTAACATTTCAATAACACTTAAAGTGTCCTACGTGATTATTTTATTGGCCCAAACAAAATTATTTTTAGATCTGTATCCAGCTGAATTTTTAAATATATCAGCAAAACTGTTCTTTCCATGTTAGAGTAGACGAGTACTCTGCGATAACATTATAGCAGAGATTGTTCATAACCTAGTGGAAATTTTTACGTGTCGCTGATCCAAGTGTTAAAGTAGAAACAACAACGTCCAGTTTATTTGCATCTCTGGCTTATGATGAATATCACAAGCGTGGTGTGCCGCTATCATCATCTCGCTCCTTTCGCGCAACATGCTTCACAGAGAGCGGACTCGAAACGCGCTCTACCCCACCCAACCCTTTGTCGCGAGAGGGTGAAGAGGTAGGAATCGAGGTGGGAGAGATGCCGGAATGGGAGAGAAAGAGAGGAGATCTCTGCCGTTTCGCGAGGTAATAGTTTCATACCTCGTTCCGGCTCTGCACCCTCTAATTCAACGTAATAACGACATTCAACCTGCCGTTTCCATCTCCCTCCTCGCCGATCTCTCTCGATGCACCGTTGCGTCGCCATAGCACGAGGAAAAAGTGTCCTCCTCCTCCTCCTCCTCATCGTGGAAGAACGTCATCGGTCATGGATAAAATACCGAAGACCTCTGCGAAAATATTTTCCTTCGCTCAAAATCTTTCCACCCGACAAAAATTTGCTTCCCATAAAAAAAGGTAAAGAATTGTTTGAAAATTACCGCGGCGGTTTCAAGTCGTTCAATTACGGTGGAAATTCGTCTAGCTGGCAAAAACGCGCGCGATCGTTTCTCTCGCGCGACGACAACAGAAGCTATCCCGTGCTCCGCGCCTGTCGGGATTGCTTCGGATATTTCGAACTATCGAGATAATTTAGGATGCAAAAAGGCGGGAAGGTCGAGGCAAGGCACTTTATTTCTACGCGGCTCGTCTCGCATCAGCGGTCTCGACCTGATCAAAGTTAAGTAGACGCGCCTCTGGCTGGTGAGACCTCTTTGAAGCTACGTTGCGGTTTCTCTTTGCCCTAATCTCCTCCTCCGCAACCCCCGGCTTCCTCGCCTCTTCTCGCCCTGCGATCGGGTCCTCCGTCACCTTCCGGGCTGAGACTTCTCGTCACACTCGAGACACTTCTATGGATCGTAATTAGCTTGTTTATCCGCGCAAAGCTTATATCATTGGACGAAAGAAACTCCAAAGAATGCAAAATAACTCGTTAACCGTTTAGGATCTAAAAAAAGCCATCATAGGTCAGTCAGATTATAGCCAACACGATGTATCTCGCTTCAACTACTTTCGCATGAATGGATTCGTAATCTCGGCAAATATTCCATTTATCGCTCATTCATCGATTCGACACTCCTTTCCTTCTTCGCGTCTCTAATGAGCAGTTCCTAACTTCGATACACACCGGACTCTCGCGGTGCAAAATGAGCGTCGGTAGATGTAATCTTCTCCCTCTCGTCAGACTCAGATCAGAGGAAGAGGAGGTGAAGTGCTGCTGCTATCCGTTTTGTCTTTAGCAGCCCCTCCATCTTCAGATAATTCTTCTCACTCGATTCGAACTCTTTCTGCCGACGGCACACCCGACATGCTCGTGCACTCACGTACGACTCACGTGCACGTCTGCGTAATACCAGGGATCGATCGGTCTCTTCTCGATCGATCCGGAGCTGGATCCATGTTGTTTTTGCCCTTCGATCGCGTGATTCTTCCTTTTATCTTCTGTTCGCTTCGCTTGCGACGTTACTGAATCGAACCTATTCGCCTCCTCCTCCCCCTCTCTCTCTCTCTCTCTCTCTCTCTCTCTCTCTCTCTCTCTCTCTCTCCTCCTCGCCTCTGCTCTCCGTGACTTCGTCATCTCGTGATTGCTTTCTAAATCTCACGTACGTGCCGGAAAGTTCTATAAGAAGAAGTGAAATCGCTAAAAATTCTATCACAAGTATATATAGGAGTAAAAATGTAATAGCGGGTATAACTATTTACGCGAAATTGATAAGATTTACGCTTCGATAGTTTAGAAAATAAAATAGAAATAAGACGAGAGTGAAACATTTTGCACAATTTTTCTCGAGTGTATTGCAGATAATTCGACAGTTGCCTTTCGAGCGTATCGCAATTTCATGTGTAAATTTCAAAGCACAAATTCTTACCGTATATATGCATTGTCTTCGCTGAAGGAGTAAACGCCACGTCGGTTGGGAGGTCCCCTAAGTGAAGAAAAAAGAGAAGCGAGCATTATTTCTGTCTCTTATAATATAACCGTGTCCGTTTCTTCCTTGCCCCGCCAAGTCTCATTTCGAGTCATGATCGGGGTAATGAGGCCCCGCGCGCAGTGGCAACGGACCGAGTAAGGTACCCGAAGAGATGATGCGAGAGGAATGAGAGGCGAGAGAAGAGAGGAGAGGAGCGGATCTCTCAAGTGATATCAACGTGAAAGGAACGGAGAGGAGTGCCTGCTTGAGCACCAGGAAAAGGAGAAACGGGCGCGGGCGAGGAGGGGGAAGAAAACGAACGACGAAGCCACGATGTTGCCGGTATAGTAGGGGTAAGGACGCTGATTATGGGGTGTCAAACAATCATGCTGATTGTATATTCTGTGCTGACTCCTTCTGTCTGCCTCCACGTCTACTCGTATAAGCTGCAAGCGAACTCTCGTTTCCCGTCTTCGTGTTCTCCTTCTTCGTTCTCGTCGCGTAGTCATTCTCTTCTCTCTGGCGAGAGAGAGAGAGACAGAGAGAAAGAAAGAAGGATTGCCTTCTAAGAGGTTCGCCGTCGGAGAAAGGGACGAAAACTACGTTTCTCTAAAGACGCGTCATGGTGGTTTACGAAGAGGAAGTTATTTATCCGGCTAAGATAAACGAACAGTCGAGTAAAATTAGAAAAATCTGCCAGATGGGTAAAATAGGTAACAAAGTGTTTTAACTGAAATCTCATAAATTTTAAAAACACAAAAATAACAAAAGGTACTGCGAAAAAAAGTGAGAAAAGTATCAATGAATCTTAATAAAGAAAAAATCTCTCTCTCTCTCTCTCTCTTTCAAATTTTCATCTTCTCGTTTCTCGCATTCTGTATTTCTTCTTCTTTCCATGTATTTTTGATTAACTTTTGTGTTTTTCTTTTCTTTATAATTCTTATCTCTTATCACTTTATTTTCTTTGCATTTATTTTTTAAGCTATTTCAATTTCTCTTTCTTTGTCATCATATTCTTTACTGTATGTACGTTCTTAGACGGCTTGCTCTAGAACAGCAATAAATGCTCTCTCTCTCTCTCTCTCTCTCTATTCATTTATTTATCTATCGGTCTCATGATTACGATTCGCCGGCATACTTTTCGGCCGCGCAAACGATTGACGATTTTTACGTGCGCGACCAGTTACCGGGTGGTTAAGGTTAAGAAGCGTGTAATTCGCGTTGCGAGCTTCGTCCCCGGGAGGTGCGCGCGAAGAATCCGGGAGCAGCTTGTCGCGAGTTAGCAAGAAGGAAATCGTCTCTCTCATATCCACCCC